>NC_057712.1:104539425-104562771 GCF_004010195.1 Chiloscyllium plagiosum | reverse complement strand
TCTTCACCCAGAGAGTGGTGGCTGTGTGGAATGCTCGGCCCCAGAGGGCAGTGGAGGCCCAGTCTCTGGATTCATTGAAGAAAGAGTTGGATAGAGCTCTCAAGGATAGTGGAATCAAGGGTTATGGAGATAAGGCAGGAACAGGATACTGATTAAGGATGATCAGCCATGATCATATTGAATGGTGGTGTAGGCTCGAAGGGCAGAATGGCCTACTCCTGCACCTATTGTCTATTGTCTATACCCATCTTGGTGCCTTTTAAATGTTGTAATTGTACTAGCCTCCAACTTCCTCTGGCAGCTCATTCCATACACCCATCACCCACTGTGTGAAAAAGTTGCCCCTTAGGTCCCTTTTAAATTTTTCCCCTGACACCCTAAACCTATGCCCTCTACTTCTGGACTCCCCCAACCCAAGGAAAAGACATTGTCTATTTATGCTAGCCATGCCCCTCATGATTTTTTAAACATCTGTGAAGTCACTTCACCTGACAAAGGAGCAGAGCTTCAGAAGCTTGTGATTTCAAATAAACCTGTTGGATTATAACCTGGTGCTGTGTGACTAATTGAATGAAGAGTATACTGAATGACTATTGCTATTTTGCATATTCATGTGCATATCAAGGTTTAGGATTCTAGACTCTCTAACCAGTTATACATTGACCATGAAAAGTGTCTGTTCTGCTTCATGATAACGATTTTGAGGAGCGGCATAAAATGGAGATGAATAAAGGAAATGGAGGAGGTTGGAGTTCTTTGTGAAACTGTAAAATTGGTGATAATAAGCAGCCGGTTTATGATCCCTCAATATTTTCCCTTCCATTGACTTCAATCCACCAGCTTTATAATATTGCAAAGAGTCAAACATACCCTTCAGAAATGAAATCAGTGAATTGGGAAAGTGGTGAAGTAATCAAATTAAACAGTGAGGAAATGAAAACGTGCTTTGATTGTAAAGATTTAGATAAAGGTAACATCAATTAATACAGACCTTAAGAAGTTGAGTCATAGTTATCTGATGGCAATTTTTTTATTATTGTTTCTGCAAGTTCTGATGATTGGGAAGTACAACTGACTGAAAGCTCAAAGTGCATACAATTCATAATTCTCTTAGAAAATATGCATGTGCTGAATGCCTTTTAGGGTCAACTCAACTTCAAACATTTTCCAGTGATGCTAGATTAAATGACGATATCTACATTGGACTATAGGTAATTAGACATAGTTCACAAAGAAAATCACCAGATATTCCAGCAATTAAAGTGTTCATCTTAAAGCATAATTAGGCAGTATGAAAATCAAAATTTTTGCTAAAAGTACACTCATAAACAACTTTAAAAACAAGAAATGTAACCTGGATTCCAACAGTCATTTGCACTACAAATACACTTTGAAAAAAATATTGATTTTCATCCCTTAAAATTCAAAACAGTGTGAGTGGTATTTTCAGAGTGCTGATTTGAAATTGGTTGAAACCTTACTCAAAGTGTGTTTTGGTCTCCTTATTTAAAGAAGGATACAAATTCTTTGGAAGTGGTTCAGAGGTGCTTTACTGGATTGACAACTAGAATCAGTGGATTGTCTCATGCAGCTTGCTTGGACAGGCTGGGCTTCTTTCTTTTAGAGTTTAGAAAATAAAGGGTGATTTGATTGTAATGTATCTGATCCTGAATATCCTTGATAAGATGGGCATGGGAAAGATGCTTCCTTTTTTGGGGCAATCCAACAATAGGGGACACTGGTCTAAAAATAGGGGTCACCCTTTTAGGATAGAGTTTGGGAGATTTTCTTTTTCTCTGAAAAAGTTGTACAACATTGGAATTCTGCCTCAGAAAATGATAGAGCTGGGTCATTATAGATAAGGGTATCCAGGATTATCAGCAGTAAATCATCATAGAATCTCTACACTGTGTGGAAGATGGCCAGTCAGCTCATCAAGTCCACACCGACCACCCAAGGAGCATCTCATGCCAGCACCCCCTCCATCCTATTCCGGCATTTCCATTACTAATCCACCTAATCTGCATATCCCTGGACACTGTGGGACACTGTGGGATGATCAAACCACCTAGCCTGCACATCTTTGGATTGTGGGAGGAAACCAGAGCATCAGAGAAAACTGACATAGACGCTGACGCTGGGATAACGTGTAAATTCCACACAAACAGACACCAGAGGCTAGAATCAAACTTGGGTTCCTTGCACTGTGAGGTAGCAGTGCTAACCACTGAGCCACCTGTGCTGCCGAAGTGCTTTACATCTGCTCCTACTTTGTATGTTTGCACATCAAACATCAAACTTTATTGTACATCAAAAAGCAGAATATAATAGCTATGTTTTGGCTGCATGTAGAGTTGATGTCTTCAAAGATCTTTCAAACTACTCTTAAAGACAAGTTAAAACTAAGATCTACCTGTTACGAAGTTATAATGGGACTGCAAGTATAATTGTCTTGACATTTTTTTGAATATCCAATTGATTTTCATGTGAAAGTGAAGAATATATTAAAATTTAATGTAGAATTTTCATCCGTTAATGATTTTAAGGTGAACATATGTCTAACAATCTTCTTAGCTGGAGACATTATTGATCACATAAGTGAATTGACTAATTTTAGCTACCCTACAATCTATGATATTGGAATCGTTACTGTAATGCGATCCAGCCTTGACCCAGATATCAGCTCAGCTCAGAGCTCTGTTCTTATTCAGAAAAGGTACCCAACAGTTCAGAAAAAAAGGTCAAGAAAATTGTGTGATCCCACAAGGCTAAATGTCATCACCTCCACCCTGATCCTTCATAGTCACAAGTCCACCACTCCTTGTAAGTCTGCCACTGCACAAAAGATATAGAGGTATAATTAGGACATTCAGCCTATCGAGTCTGCTCCATTATTCGATCATGGCTGATATGTTTTTCAACTCCATTCTCCTGCCTTCTCCATGTACACCTTGATTAATCAAGAACCTGACTATCTTTGCCTTAAATACACTCAATGATGTGACGTCCACAGCTCTCTGAGGTAATGACTTCTACAGATTAGTCATCCTCTGTCTGAAGAAATCCTTCCTCATGTCAATTCATCCCTTCACTCTGAGGCTGTTTCCTTGAGTCCTTGTCAGTTCTGCTAGATAAAACACCTTCTCCACACCCACTCTACCCAGGCCTCTCAGTATTCTGGAAGTTTCAATTGGATCCCCCTCCATCACAACTCTATCACATACCTGGAGTCCTCAACTACTGCTCATATGACAAGTCCTTCATCCCTGGGAAAATTCTTGTAAGCCTCCTCTGGACACTCTCCAAATTGAGTACATCTTTCTTGAGATACAGGGCCCAAACCTGCTCACAATATTCCAAATGCAGTTTGACCAAACCCTTATGCAGAGTCTGCAGTATTTCCCCCACTCTAACATTCCAGCTCTCTTAAAATGAATGCTAAAATTCCATTTGTCTTTCTCACTCCCAATTGAACCTAGATGTTAACTTTAAGAGAATCCTGAGCTAGGACTCCCAAGTCTGTTTGTGCTTCAGATTTCCAAAGCCATTCTCCATTTAGAAAATAATCTATGTGGCTATTTTTCCAACCAAAGTGCATAACCTCACACTTCGCTTAATTGTATTCCTTTGGCTACTTCTTTACCCACTCTCCTCACCTTGCCACATCCTCCTTCAATCTCCCTGCCTCAACAATTACCTGTCACTCCACCTCTCTTGGTGACATCTGCAATTTTAGCAAAAATACCCTCAGTTCCTTCGTCCAGATCATTAGTGTATAACATAAATAGTTGTGGTCCTAAAACTGATCCCAACATAACTTCAATAGTTACTGTGTGCCATCTTTCCCAGCTGCCATCCAACAAAAGTCCCCTTTATTCCCACCATTTGCCAGTCAGTCAATGTTCTATCCATGTCAGTACATTGCCCCTAAAAACCATGGGTTCTTATTTTATTTAGCCACCTCCTCTGTCTCTCCTTGTCAGAGGCCTTCTGGAAATCCAAATAGATCATGTCCCCTGGCTCTCCTTTGTCTAACTTGCTCATTACCTGCTCAAAGGCTTTCAACCAGTTCCATCTCCACCTTCTAACCAAAGCTGCCCTCCATGCTTTCCACTAACAGTGGGGACACTTCACCACCTCTCCAGTGGATGCATGAACGATAACTGTTCTTCCACCCACTTCCACCTTATTCACATTCTCAGCTATTAATTACTTCACCAAAATGCACACGTTTATCAGAGGCACTCAGTAAGCTGCCAACATTCAGAGGACAATGCAGGCTCCAGCATGCATGTGTCTGTCTGTGTCTTCAGACTGCTTGGAGACCCAAGTCTAGTACACATATTGTCTGCCAGTTGTGCATGACCTGCAATTCCTTGCAGTAGCCATATGCACAAAGTATCAATGACAAGGTGTGGTACCTCACTCTAGGTACCACTATGTCTCAGGGAGTAAGATGGTATCAGCAGAAATCCAAATGGAGGAAGAACCACACATGATTGGCAGAAGCTTCTTCTCAAGACACTTCACATGTGTCTGGCTCCTCCACCTCACCATTGTCTGTGATCCCAAAGCCTGCAGAAATTCAATCCCTATAGGGTTAGCTTGCATCTGGACAGCAGAATCTCAGCAGACCTGGGTCTTCTGGGTACAAAGGTCCCCAGGAATGACCACCCAAGTCTTCCAGGATAACAGGACTAACTCCATCCCATCTGCAGAAATCAGGACTGTAGTTTGGTACAGAGGAAGGCAGAAGAAGAAGTAAACTTGCAGAGGACATTAGATGACATGGGTGAAACATCATTGCAACTAATCTGCTACTTTTCTAAATACACATTCTTTTTCACTTTCAAAATCTCTACTGTAGTATCGTTTTCGCTGTCAGACTGTTACTGTATGAGAGATGAGCAGCTTCTTCCAGCAGCTGAAAGATGAAAGAACTTGAAATTGCCAAACATAGCTCACTTCTCACAAGCTACACACTCTTTGACTATAGACAGCCTCAAATGTCAGGGATCATTGAACCATGACATTCAAGACTCCAAGCATGATGATCACCACGTGAGATTTGTGAATAGATTATCTATGGGGATTGTCAAAAAGAGAGCACAATTTCATTGAAGGAAAATCTGAGCCCTCAGATCCATCACAATGATGCCTCATGTTATACACAGTGTGAGACATGAGGTTTCCCATTGATGTAATTGTCCTGCCTACACAAACAGCTCTGAGGAATATGATATTATCCAATTGTGCATAACCAACATTGTAATGTTTCATTAGAAGTTGAATTCTGCCAGCAAACCACCATCATAACACCATACTCAGCACCCAAATAAAGTCTTCCTTCCACATCACAGACCATACTCTTGCAGACTTTCAGTTCACTGTGAGAATCTGGCAGCTACAAAGCACTGTCTTTTTCCAATAGCAATGCAATATGTTAATGAAATGGGAAGTCCAGGTGTTACTTTTGAGGGTATTGTTCTGCTGACAGTTGTTTTGCCGAAATCGCCAGGAGAGAATTAGTGCCCTCAATGTGATGCTCCTGATTGCTTGAGATCAAGGCATGGAATGTGCATTTGTGAACAACAAGTGACCTGCTGAAGAAGTGCAAATTGAAGCCAGATGGTGACATTACTGAGTCACTGGAGGACAATTACTACAACTGCCCTAACAGTATCTCCAATTCCAAAAGTGAGAATCTGTTCCCGAGAGAGAAAACAGCAAGTTCCTCCATGCACTCCATTCAAATTAGAAGCCATTTTAAATGGTTTTTGCAGAGTTCACACAGCTAATTTTCAATCTGACATGGCTAGGTTCCAACTAGGTCCTTCTGCGTGAGTGCCAGGCATATCCTCCCATCTTTCCCTAGATATTTCTGTGGTCAGTTTAGCCCCAGCTTGCCCCCAATTCTACTGAGCCCCTTTATATTACAATGATCATGCCCACTTTATCCCCAGAGCCCATGATATTGGAAATTCCCAGGCACCTGATGGCCCTACACCCTCCCCATGGTGGAGATCAAAACTATTGTGATCTGTAAGAACTCCCTATCAGAAGCTCCCAGTCTCTTTCTATTCTCTATGAAGGAGAAAAATTGATCTAGAATTGCCCCCTGTCACATTGTACTGTGCCATTGAAGGAATGGTCAATGAAGCCCATCCACAGACTTGAGTTTTGTCCACTTCCCAGGATTTCACGGACATCGTCCAGATGGGTCCCCTGACCATTACTAACCAAATCTGTAGGAATCACCATTACCCACCACCCAGACTAGCTTGACAGGAGAGCTCCAACAGAGCACAGTCAAGACTGATTTCTCAGCAGCACCCCATATAATTCCTACACTTGTTACATTGACCTGCAGGACTGACCATAGCCCAATCCCCAGTCTGCAAGGATGTGGATCCCCAGAATGGTAGGACCAAGCACCTGAGCCAGGCTAGAATCAGACAAGCCTATTGACTGACTGTCATCTCCCTTGACATGACTAAGGATTGCTCACTTTTAATATTCACGTATTTGATTGAAGAACATGCAGTGGGGTTACCACATTGGGCTTAGATGCTACAAATATGACATTGACATGGCACAGAGCCACACACAGCAAAACGTATAAAGTGAGGACTGCAGATGCTGGAGATCAGGGATGACTAGTGTGCAAACGCACAGCCGGTCAGGCAGCATCCGAGGAGTAAGAGATTCGACGCTTTGAGCATAAGCCCTTCATCAAGAATGAGGCTTATGGCCCAAAGGGGCTGAGAGATAAATGGGAGGATAATGGGGCTAAATGAAGGTATCTGAGAATGTGATAGGTAGATGAAGGTGGGGGTGAAGGTGATAGGTTGGAGAGGAGGGTGGAGCTGATAGGTGGAAAGGAAGCTGGACAGGTAGGACAGTTCAAGAGGGTGGTGCCGAGTTGGAAGGTTGGATGTAGGATAAGGTGGAAGGAGAGGAAATGAGGAAACTAGTGAAATCCAAACTGATCCCACATGGTTGAAGAGTCCCAAGGCAGAAGATGAAGCATTCTTCCTCCAGGCATCAGGTGGTTCAGGTTTGGTGATGGGGGAGGCCCAGGATGGGAGAGTTAAAGTGTTCAGCCACAGGGCAATGGGGTTGGTTGGTGCGGGTGTCCCAAAGATGTTCTCTGAAACATTCTGCAAGTTAGCGTCCTGTCTCCCCAATGTAGAGGAGACCACATCAGGAGCAATGGAGCAGTAGAAGACATGTGTGGAGGTACATCTATCAGATGTGGAAGGATCCTTTGGGGCCTTGGACGGAGGTAAGGGGAGAGGTGTGGGCGCATGGTTTGCACTTCTTGCGCTAGCAGTGGAAGGTGCCGGGAGAGGAGGGTGGGTTGGTGGGGGGGCATGGACCTAACAAGGGAGTTGCAGAGGGAAACGTCTCACCGGAATGCAAATGGAGTGGGGAGGGAAATGTATCCCTGGTAGTGGGATCTGCTTGTAGGTGGCAAAAATGGCGGAGGATGATGCGATGTATCTGGATCCCTCCAAACACACAGGATCAATGTGGATTTCACCAGTTTCCTCATTTCCCTTCCTCCCACACTATCCCCGATCCAACTCAGCACCGCCCTCTTGAACTGTCCTACCTTTCCATTTCCTGCTTCATTCTCCTCTCCAGCCTATCACCTTCACCTCCACCTTCATCTACCTAATGCATTCCCAGCTACCTTCTCCCCAGCCCCTCCTCTGCTCCCATTTATCTCTGGGCCCCTTTGGGCCACAAGCCTCATTCCTGATGAAGGGCTTATGCCTGAAATGTCGATTCTCCTGCTCCTTGAATGCTGCCTGACTTGATGTGCTTTTTCAGCACCACACTCTTCAATGCACACGGCAACATGACTGTTCATAATTTCCCACCGGGACAAATGTTATGTCTCTCCCTCTGGATTTAAAAGCTGCCCAAGCCACAGAAACTATCAGCTTGTTACTGAGCACTAAAGACCCTGTGTGCGAAAACGTAATGTGACCCACACAAGGAGTAAGTCACTGCTGAAGTCACTGAGTCAACACAAAGAAAGCAATTTGATGTAGACAGAGAATTGCAATCTCCAAATAAGAACAAAATGAGTGAATGCTGAGAAAGTAAGTGAAGAGACAAAAGATGCTTCCTGTGCAGATACTTGGATGTTTATTTGTCCCTGCGTGTAAAGTTAGCTGGCAGAAACAGCCAAGTCCTAGGTGTCCCTGAGCTCCAAAGCAAAGTGCTGAGCCACCTGAGATGCAATGAAAGTTGATCCAAACATGATGATATAGTCAGGCTGGTGGTTACTGAAACCAATATGCCAACGAAGGGTGACGGAAGATGGTGGCCACGGAGCCTGCAGGGGCATTGTGGCGGACATAGCATCAGATGATGCCTGGGACAAACATTTGTCAGCCATTAGCCATCCACAATGATTTACAGACATTTGCAAAAACTTATGCTGTTAGTTTCTCTGGATAGGAGAGTACAGTTGGAAGTGAGATGTAAGTTCACAGATTGGAAAGACAGGGTTTGATTAGGAACAGTCAGCACAGCTTTGTGAGTGGGAGATCATGCCTCACATATTTGTTAGAGTTCTTTGATGAAGTGACCAGGAAGGTTGACAAGGGCAGGACAGTGTACGTAGTCTATATGGATTTCCATAAAGCCTTTAATAAGGTTCCACATGATAGGCTGCTCTGGAAGGTGAGATTGCATGGAATTCAGGGGGACCTGGCAAATTGGATACACAATTAGTTTGGTGGTAGGAAGCAGAGGGTATCGTGGAAGGATATTTGTCGGACTGGAGGCCTGTGACTAATGGAGTGCCTCACAGGTCGGTTCTGGGCACATTGTTGTTTGTTATCTATGTCAATAATTTGGATGAGAATGTACATGGCATAATTACTAAGTTTACTCATGACTCTAAAATGGGAGGTATCGTGGACAGTGAGGAAGGTTATCAGAAATTGTAGCAGGACCTTGATCAACTAGGGAAATGGGCTGAGAAATGGCAAATGAAGTTTAATATAGATAAGTGTGAGGTCTTGCATTTTGGAAAGTCAAATAAAGGGAGGAGTTTTATGGTGAATGGTAGGGCCGGAAGGAGTGCAATGGAACAGAGGAACCTTGGCGTTCAGGTGCACAGTCCTCTGAAAGTGGAGTCACACATAGACAGGGCAATGAAGAAGGCTCTTGGCACACTGGCCTCCAACAGTCAGGGCATTGAGTATAGAAGTTGGGAAGTTATGTTGCAATTGTCCAAGATGCACTTGGGGCACTGTGCTCGGTTTTGGTCAACTCGCTATAGAAACTGGAAAGAGTACAGAAGAAATTTATAAGGATGTTGCCAGGACTCAGCTGGACAAGTTAGGACTTTTTTCTTTAGAGGGTAGGAGACTGAAGGGGGAGCTTACAAAAGTGTGTAACATCATGAGATGCATGGATAGGGTGAATGCACTCAGTCTTTTTCCGAGGGTTGGGGAATCGAGAACTAGAGGGCATCAGTTTAAAATTAGACGGGAAAGAATAAAAGGGAACCTGAGGAGCAACCTTTTTACACAGAGGGTGGTACTGCCTGTGAAGTGGTTGAGGCGGGTACATTAATAACATTTAAAAGGCAGTCGGACAAATACATGGATAGGAAAGGTTTAGAAGGACATCGGCCAAGTGCAGGGAAATGGGGTTGGCATAGTTGGACATTTTTGTTAGCATGGACCAGTTTGGACCAAAGAGCCTGTCTCTGTGCTGTAGGACTATATGACTCTATTAATAAGATGCAAATGCATGAAAGTAAGATAGTCATTGTTCAATGGTAAAATACTGAAGTTGCCATTTAAGGGTTAAGGAGAAAATTGCAAAATCTTTTCTCGACATCAAGATTTTGGTTCTTTCTATTTCTTCCATTTTTCTCAATGTTCTCACAATTGCTCTTGCCACACCAGAGAGAGGAATAATTCAATAACTGCGTCTTCCCACGTTAAACATAAGGCTGGGTGAGGTACAAACTGAAACGGAGAACAACTAGTTGTTATAAAAAATTAATTCCCTGATTTTTGTAGGATTCCCAGTCATGAAACCTAAAGTTGATCCAGAGCAGTGTTGGGATTTGCAAATTCAATTGAAGCAAGGCTTACCTTCAAAGTCAAACTTGCTAACCAGGGGATAAAAAAATATTGAAAGAAATACATCAAAACCACCAAAGGGTTGAAAACTACAAAGCATTTCTTTCTATTTAAATGCTTCTTTAATTCAACCCCTTTGGCTGGGTTTTGGTCATTGAAGCTCACGAGTCCATATGTAATTCAACATCAAAATTTGTTTGATACTGCTACAGTAAAGTATCTGAGAATTTTTTGTTATTAGCAAAGTTATAAATATGTAAACTGTTGTCGTCACAAGTTTACATCCACCTTTTCTATTCTAAATATGAACCTTTATAATGGAATCTACCATGACGCAGATGATAAAATGAAACAAGAAGAATATACCATCAGAAACTTAGGTTTTGTTGCCACAAACTGCATACAACTGTTTAAAGGTGATCACAAACATGAAGCGCATATAGGAATGGCACAACATGGCAATCCAAGCAGATCTTTGCAGAAATTTGGGACCCATATATTTGATTTTCATTCGCATTAATCACTATGACTGTTTTTTTCAATTTCCTTTTTAACTCTGAAAGACAGATTTTCCTCATGCTGGATTTCATCAAAAGCAAACACCGAGGCAGAGCATATAGTGAAAGGTCAACGAGGTAACATCAAATTATGTACAATATCCAGTCCAACAGATAGCAGACAGATTACTGTTTATTTGCACGATATATTGTCTTCTGATAGTAACCAATTCAATCACATTAGGAAACCATCATAATTGTTCCTTTCATCATATATTAATGGGATCAACTTTGCTATTAATATAATTTGAACTCATTCTTATTCAATTTTATACGTGTTATTAGTTTTCCCATTCGTACATTTTCTCCAATTCCTTTCGTAGGACTCTTCCTACTTACACCATGAAAAGAAAATCACCTGGAAGTCTAAAATGATTAATTGGTTGAATGAATCCAAATTATTTATGAGTACTAACAGGGAAATGACCCACCTGCAATCATTGTCACATCCTATTCATTTCCCTTCATCATGTCATTCCTCTAACAAGTTCCTACTGTTACTTTTCCAGTCCATCACTATGTTTAAGATTTATCCTATCACGCCAAGCAGCTTTCCATGAAAAAACATTGTCATGGAATTGAAAAACAAGATACCTACATTTCCATTGCACAATTGAGATGGCATATCCTCAAATATTGGAAAGTTCATCAAACCAAATTAGGCCCTTTGAAGTTTGTTGGCAAATTCTGATCATTTTGTTGGTGGTTGTAATCAAATTCATTATTTTTTAAATTTTTGACCATCGTATAAAGAGTCCGTGGATCTCTAGATTGGATTTGTTTTGTTATTTAAATACACACGCATTACATTTACCTAATATATTTCTGATCTCCCCGTCACCCATATGATAATTCTCAGCACTTACTCAAGTTTCACCTCTGAGGTCTCTTATTGTCTTGGGATGGAACCTATAAATATGGGCAAGCCTTTTAAATCTGTGTCGTGCTTATTAATGTTAAAGTTGGTAAAATTACACCGATTAGCTCCAATATTCAAAACTGTTGTTGTCAACTTCCCTAGTGAGTGCTTCAAGTAAATAATCATTGAGCAAATACCCTATTTTCATCATCGGTTTCAACCCTACTGGAATAATTTTTTTGTCTCTCTCCTGCCTACCCATTATTTCACAATACTGAAAGAACCCTTAATGCTGTACCTACCACCAACAGCTCAAATCATTTCCAGTTTATTCTGGATTCTCATCCCTTCAAATCATGCTGTTTAAATGCTTCTGAAGTTTTCTTTTCAATGGATATCATCATTCCTTACTCTCCAGCTTTTTGAAACTTATTTTTCTTTCCTATTTTCATTCCTATCATCTTGCTACACCACTGTGTTCATATTTTCTAATATCTAAACTGGATCATTTTTTACTATGAATTTGCTCTTCATACTTCTCAGTGGAACTTTAAAAGCTGCTCAATTGAGGTGTCAATAAATCAAATAATAAGGTTCAGCTCTTCCCTTCTGGCCTTGTTGTTGACTTTGGGAAGCTATATGTTTAGACATTGGTCCTTGCCCATTCGATCCCAAGTTATACCAAATTCAATCAAAATATGTTCACCATCACCCAGAGATGTCACAAATTTCTATTTGTTGTATGCTATTGGAGTCACATGTTGTTACTGAGAAAGGCTCACTGCTGCCTTTTGTGGCAGCTTTGACACTCTGAATAACAGAATTATTATGATGTGGAAGGATACCATTCAGTCCATCGTGTCTGCATTGGTTCTATTACCTAGTGCCAATCTCTTGCCTTTTCCTCCTGTCCCAGCATACATTAAGGTCCAAACAATTATCCGGTGCCCTCTTGAGTACCTCAATTGAACCTGCCTCCACCACATTTCCAGGCAGTGCATTCCATACCCTAACTGCTCATTATGTGAAGAAGTTTTTTCTCACAACATTCTCGCTTTGTTTGCTGTTGCGTTAAATTGGTGCGTCGTTGATTCTTTTACAAGTAGAAACAGCTTTGCTCTATCTACACTGTCCAGCCTACTCAGAATTTTGAAAACCTCAACCAGATCTCTTCTCAGCCTTCTTGCTTCTGGGGCAAACAGTGCCAACTTCTTCAACCTATCTTTGTAGCTGAGGTTTCTCAAACCTGGAACCATTCTTGTAAATTGTTTTACACTCTCTCCAATGCAGAGCACAGTTTCCCATAAGATCACTCCCACAACTCTAACCAATACTCCAGCTGAGGTCTAACAAGTGCCTTGTACAGGTTCAACAGCACCTCCTTACTCTTGCATTCTCTGCTCCTGTTATAGAGTCATAGACTATGTTCCCAAACGAATCTAATCCCACTTGCCTTCATTTGGCCGATATCCCTCCAAACCTTTCCTATTCATGTACTTATCCAAATGTCTTTTAAATATTATTAATAAAGCCAAGAACACTTGTATAGTTTGTTTACTACTCTCGCTGTCTGTCCTGCCACCTTCGATTATCTGTATATATATAAGCCCAAGTACCTCTGCTCCTCCATGCCTTTTAAAATTGTCTGCACTATTTTACATTATGAATCAGCTTTTACCCTTACATTGTTTTGCCTTTGTTAACCAGAAGGGGTAATTGCAGCTGTCCGTCTTACCATGTATTTGCTGTCCTTGCCCTTGTAGTTGGAAGTGGTTGGGGGTTTGGAAGGAGCTGTCTATGGATCTTTGATGAATTTGTGTGTGATTCTTGTAGAAAGTACACATTGCTACTACTGAGCTTCAATAGTGGAGGAAGTGGACACTTGTGCATGTGGTGCGAATTATGGGACTGTATTGTTTAGCTTCTTAAGTGTTATTGGAGCTGCATCACACTCCTGCTTTGTGCCTTGTAGATGGTGGACATACTTTGGGATGTGACAGTGAGTAACTCACTGAAGGAATCTTAGCCTCAGACTTGCTCTTGAAGCCATAGTATTTATATGGTGAGTCCAGCCCAGTTTCTGGTCAATGGTAACACCCAGGACGTTGATCGTGGAAGATTAAGTGATGGTAATGTCATTGAATGCCGTGGGGTGGTGGTTGGATTGTCTCTTCTTAGAGATGGTCATTGCCTTACATTTGTGAGGTAGAAATATTACTTACCACATTCAGTCTGAGTCTGGATATAGTCCAGGTCTTTCTGCACAAGGACATGGACTGCTTCAGTACCTGAGCAGTCTTAAGTTGTGCTGAATATTGTGCAATCATTGGCAAACATTCCCACTGATGGCCAGAAGATCTGGCAGCTGTTTGGATTCTGACAGGGCGTGCTTTCTCTCCACTGTCTCACATTTTTTGACGAAGTGTGAAATCGAGAAGATTCTGCCCTTATCTTTCCAGGATGTGCTATGCATTTTTAGTCTGATTGCATAAAGTTGGCTTGTACTTCCCTGAACATGAGCATAAATTTGAAGGAAACACAGAAAACAACCTATACAGCAATCTGAGAACAAAAAGATAATCTGTTTCTGTGTTTTTTTTTAATTCATTCACAGGATGAGGGCATTGCTGGCAAGGCCAGCATTTATTGCCTAAACCTAATTTCCCTGTGCGGGGAGGTAAGAGTCAACCTCATTGATGTGGATCTGGAGTCACATGTAAGCCAGACGAGGTAAGGATGGCAGTTTCCTTCCCTGAAGGACATCAGCAAACCAAATGGGTTTTTCTGATAATTGGCCACACTTTTGTGGTTGTCATTACACTCTTAATGCCTGATTTTTTTATTGAATTCAAATTTCATCATCTGCCATGGCAGAATGTTACCTGGGTCGCTGGATTAACAGTCTAGTAATAATACCACTAGGCCATTGCCTTCCCTGTGATTTTGATTGAGAGGTAAGTATTAACTAGGAGCTTGAGATAACATCCCTGCCCTTCTTCAAAATGTTGCCATGGAAATATTTTGCATCTATATGTTGAAATAATTCCATGGTAGTTGCCTTAGTTCTGGTTATTCATTCTAATTAATCCTGCAATTGGTTACCTCAATTAGCCTCCTTTAGAAGAAACAGATCCAGTTAGTTACAAAAATGGCACCTTTTATTTCTACAGCAGTTTATAAACAGTATCTATGCTGGCCGTGCCGCTGGTGGGCGGCACGGTGGCACAGTGGTTAGCACTGCTGCCTCACAGCGCCTGAGACCCGGGTTCAATTCCCGCCTCAGGCGACTGACTGTGTGGAGTTTGCACGTTCTCCCCGTGTCTGCGTGGGTTTCCTCCGGGTGCTCCGGTTTCCTCCCACAGTCCAAAAGATGTGCAGGGTCAGGTGAATTGGCCATGCTAAATTGCCCATAGTGTTAGGTAAGGGGTAAAATGTAGGGGTATGGGTGGGTTTCGCTTCGGCGGGTCAGTGTGGACTTGTTGGGCCGAAGGGCCTGTTTCTACACTGCAATGTAATGTAATCAATGTAATCTAATCTAATCCTCCTAGAGGAGCAACAGATCATGTCCAATCATGTGGCACAGGACAGTGATGAATGCTTAGTGAGTATTCCAACTTGCTTACTGAGTTCCGGGCTAAGCATTAAAATGATGGATATGATGTGGAGGTGCCAATGTTGGACTGGGGTGGTCAAAGTCAAAAGTCACATGACACCAGTTTATAGTCCAACAGATTCCTGATGGAGGAAATGCAATTACCATGGTAATTGAATTCTCAGTCAATCATGAAGCCATTGGTCAGAAACATTTGGGGTGGGTAGCTGGACACCTTCTAAAATATTGGTAATCAGCCAACAATCCAGGGATACCTAAGACCATATCTTGAATACTGTTTGTAGTTTTGGTCCCATTATTTTAAAAAAAGACAGTTTGGATTGATACCTGAAATGAGTGGGTTGCTTAATTGAACAGGTTGGGCTTGTTTTGACTGGAGTTTAGAAGAGTTAGGGATGACTTGACTGAAGTGATGAAGATCCTGAATGGTCTTGACAAGAAGAGTATGGAAACAATGGTCCGCTTGTGGGTTAGTCCAAAGCTCAGGCACACCATTTTAAAACCAGCCCCCACCTCCACACCTCCACAACCCCCACCGTCTTTCAGGTTAGAGATGGAGATAATTTAGTTCTCTCAGATGGTTGTGCATCTTTAAAACTTTTAATGTCAGAAGGCAGTGGAGGATCATCGCTTTTTTTTAAACTTGAGGTAGGTAGATTTTTGTTTCACAGGAATCAAGAATTATTGGGGGTCGGTTCAAATGTGCAACTTGAAACACAAACAGATCTAAAATTTGGATGGCAGAACAGACTAGAGAGACCCAACAGTCTACTGCCATTCCTATTCTTGTGATGGTTCATTTATAAGAAGCCTGTTCCATGCCAAACACACACTTGAAGTGAGCTAAATGAATTCCTAGCTGGAGTTGCGTACATAATCAATGGCACTGTCACCCTCTGCAGTTTTCCAGCCAGTCTAATTGGCCAACAGGTCTCAGAATCCACTAATATCAGAGCCATTAAGTGGGCACTGCTGGGTCAAAAGATAGGCCCAATGGATTCCACAGTGAACTACAGGAAATAGGGACAAGAGTGGGCCATTCAGCCTTTTGAGCCTGCTTCACCATTCAATAAGATTATGGCTGATCTGTGGCCGAACTCCATTTGTCTGCCTTGGGCATATCCCTTGGTATCCGTGCTAAATAAAACATTACCTATCTCAGATTTAAATTTTGCAATTGAATTAGCATTGAACACCATTTGAGGAAGACAGTTCCAAACCACCATACTCTTTGCATGCAGTAGTGCTTTCTAACATTTCTTCTGAATGTTCTGGCCCTAATTCTTACACTATCCTTCTTATACTTACCCTGTTCTAGAATCTTCATCTGGTGGAAATTGTTTATCTTTATTTATCCTGTCTTTCCCTGTTAAAAACATGATCAGTTACATCCCCCTTAACGTTCTAAATACTAGAGAATAAAGGTCTAATTTGTCTAATCTCTCTTCAAAATTTACCCTTGAAGTCCAGGCATCATCCTTTAAACTTGCATTAAACTCCCTCCAGTGACAAAACATCCCTCCTACAGTACTGTAAGTGAGGTCTAAATAACATTTTGTATAACTGCAGCATAACCTCTGCATCCATACCCAACCCTTTAGATATGTAGGCCAGCATTCCATTAGCCTTCTTGACTACGTTATGTACCTGAGTGTGGCATTTTAAATCTCATTCAGCATCTAATCTATTTAACTTTGCGCCTTCTAAAAGCTATGCTAATCTATCCTTTTACCAGTCCAAAATGGAGTAACTCACGCTTGGTTTTATTAAAATCCATCTGCACAGCTTTGCCCATTCACCAAACCTAACAACATCCTGTTGTAATTTTATGCTGTCGTCAACGCTACCAAGATGCTGCCCATCAGCAAGTTTGGATATTTCACACCTTATAGGCAGAAGTGGGTACTGCAGATACTGGAGCTTAGAATCAAGATTAGAGTGATGTTGGAAAAGCACAGCAGATCAGCCAGCATCCGAGGAGCAGAAAAATCAACGTTTCAGGCAAAAGCCTTCCTGTTGAATGGCTTTTGCTCGAAACGTCAATTTTCCTGTTTCTTGGATGCTGCCTGACCTGCTGTGCTTTTCCAGCATCACTCTAATCTTGATTCCATTTCACATTTTATGCCATTCTCCAAGTCATTAATGAATATTGTAAATAATTGAGGCCCCAATATAGATCCCTAGGGATTCCACTCATCACATCTTGCCAATTTGAGTACATAACCATTATTCCAACTCTCTCTTTCCTGTCACCCAATTAATTTCCTATCTACCTCAGTAATTTACCCTCAGTTGCATGGGTTTCCACCTTAGTTAATAGTCTCTTGTGTGAGACATTATAAAAAGCCTCTGGAATTCTATGTAAATAACATCCATTGACTTATCTCTATCTACCACCTTTGTCACCTCTTCAAAAAACTCAGTGAAGTCTGTCAATAATGACCTACCCTTCATGAATCCATGCTGACTGTCCCTGATTAGTTGAAATTTTCTGAGGTGATCAATTACCCTATCTTTGATTATAGACTCCAACAATTTCTTCATTGTGAATGTTAAGCTAATTGGTCTGTAATTCTGCAGTTTCACACTGTCACCCTTCTTAAACGCAGTGTGTAATGAGCAACTTTCCAATCCAGTGGTACAACTCCTGAATCCAGGGGCCTCTGAAAGATTATGGTTAGGACATAGGTAATATGCTCTCCTACCTTCTTTAACACCCATAGATGGAAACCATCAAGTCATTGGGTTTTATCAGTCTATGGTTCTATTAATGTCCCTATTATTGATTATGAGAAGGTACCAGTGTTGGACTGGATGGACAAAGACAAAAATCACAGACCACCAGGTTATAGTCCAACAGGTTTGAACAAGATTTATTGAACAAGACTAAACAGAACCTAGGTTTGTTCAATATATTGTAACAGCTGCATTACACTATGATCTTGTGCTATAAATTCTGTGTCTTACAATCCTGCCCCATTAGCTACCTGATGAAGAAGCAGTGCTCCAAAAGCTAGTACTTCCAAATAAACCTGTTGGACTATAACCTGGTTTTGTGTGATTTTTAATTTTGCCCATTGTTGATGACTTACTTAAGCTAATTTTACCCTGTCCCTAATTCTGTTAATTTCTTCTGGACTTTCAGCAAGCTATCCTGTTCTGCTGTGACTACCTGAAGCAAAATAATTGTTCAGCATGTTTGCCATTTCCCCATGGTCATTGACAATATCCCTACTCTCAGCGGGTGAATAGTGCTTTTAATCAGCTGCTTTCCCTATATAACTTCTTATTTTCTTTTATGTCCCTTACAAGTTTCATTTCACAATCCTTTTAGTTACTCTGGTAAGCTGCTCTGTGATCATTTGTCCGTCTTCGTATTTGTCACATTCTCTGGAATCTATTTGCTTATCAAGAGCACAATTATGAGATGGTAAAGGGAAGTCTTACCTCTCCGAATGGCTACAATGGAGGATAATTAAAATTATCTCCAGAGCACTGCAGCATACTGAGGAACGGCCCCTACAGAAGTAAATTCCTTCAAGGTGGTTTTAAGAACAGTATTGTAGAAAGCAATAAGTAACTAAGTGGATAACTTCATAGTTTAAAACCATATTGTTAAGTTGGTAATACTTGTTTTGTTTAAGTATTTATATACAATAATGTTTATGTGTAACAATGATTATTTAAATAATGCTTACTTAAAAATGTGAAATCTTGAGGTATAGTTCTATTGGTTAAAACAAAGTATTTGATTTCTCCAGTCCTAAACCAAATTTCAGCTAGATTATAGAATAACTTTCTACCACAGTTGGTAGATGCTCTTCAGGTTGGTCACAATTGAATGGAAGTCTGCTTTTAACTGCTGAAGTATATGACTTGGCAAAGCTTTAGACTTTGTAGGCTTTTTTCCCAAACTGTGAGAGAAATAAATGTAGCTGTCGGGCCTCTGCAACAATGCATCAATCACTTCCATAATACCAACGTAGTGCAATGACCAAAACTATTTGTAATCTTCCTCCTGGTGTTTGGAAAAACCCAGTAGCACAAGAAAAAAGCTAAATCAATGATTGCTGATATATTAATAGCCACAGGCATAGGTGTTGGTGGCACTAAGGTTTCTTTGCTATTTGCGATCATCGTCTTACCTCCCTCAGTAATTTCCTCAAGTGTATCTCTAAATTTGCTGTCAAGTTGTTCATTCACAATTTGTAGAGTCTGCCTTGAGGGTATAATGTTTGCTTGCTACCTTACATGTCAGTGCTTTCATTGCCCATTTTACTTACTGCCTCTCAGTGTAATAGTTGTCTGACCACTGTAAAAACACTGCAGCAGTGTTTTAAAGTGCTGTGAAGTTTGTCAATGGCATCAAGTTACACTTAATTGCAATGTATATTACTGGCATAAAAACAATTGCTAAAAGACCAGAACACATAGAGTTAATTAAACTAATTGGATTTAACTCCTGATAATTAGCACTTTGTTGATTTCATTTCATAGAATCCCAATAGTGTGGAAACTGGCCATTTGGCCCAACAAGTCCACACCAACCCTTTGAAGAGTATCCAACCCAGACCCACTCCCCTAACTAATGCACCTAAACCTATACACCCCTGAACATAATTCACCTAACCTGCACATCTTTGAATTGTGGGAGGAAACCAAAGTGCGTGGAGGAAACCCACACGTACACAGGGAGAATGTGCAAACTCCACGTTGACAGTTGCCCAAGGGTGGAATCAAACCAGGTTCCCTGGTACTGTGAGGCAGCAGCGCTAACCATTGAGCCACCATGCCGCCCATTGACTTGGGGTGTTAGTAGAATCATTTAACACACAATTATTAAATCAATGTTGAAATATGCAAAGTGGTCCCAACATTCTCAGACTGGTAAATATTAACCAATTGAATGTCTACCCCAAAATTCTACGTTGTTGACTGTCCAAAATAAAGCTTATTTCAGTCCATAGTTTGTCAGTTGCATGCTGGCCTCTTACTGAGATATTTGTATCATCAATAGTCACAGGTGAGGTGCCAGAAGACTGGAGATTGGCTAACGTGGTGCCACTGTTTAACAAAGGTGGTGAGGACAAGCCAGGGAACGATAGACCAGTGAGCCTGATGTCGATGGTGGGCAAGTTGTTGGAGGGAATCCTGAGGGACAGGATGTATATGTATTTGGCAAGGACTAATTAGGGATAGTCAACATGGCTTTGTGCATGGGAAATCATGTCTCACAAACTTGATTGAGTTTTTTGAAGAAGTAACAAAGAGGATTGATGAGGGCAGAGTGGTAGATATGTTCTACATTGATTTCAGTAAGGTGTTCGACAAAGTTCCCCATGAGAGACTGGTTAGCAAGGTTAGATCTCATGAAATACAGGGAGAACTAGCCATTTAGATACAGAACTGGCTCAAAGGTAGAAGACAGAGGGTTATTTTCAGTCTGGAGGCCTGTGACCAGTGGAGTGCCACAAGGATCGGTGCTGGGTCCACTACTTTTCATCATTTACATAAATTGTTTGAATGTGAGCATAAGAGATATATTTAGTAAGTTTGCAGATGACACCAAAATTGGAGGTGTCATGGACAGCAAAGAAGATTACCTCAGATTACAATGGGCTCTTGATCAGTTTGTCTAATGGGCTGAGAAGTGACAGATAGAGTTTAATTCAGATAAATATGAGGTGCTGCATTTCGGGAAAGCAAATCTCAGAAGAACTTATACACTTAATGGTCAGGTCCTAGGGAGTGTTGCTAAACAAAAAGATCTTGGAGTGCAGGTTCAAAGCTCCTTGAAAGTGAAGTCGCAGGTAGATAGGATAGTGAAGAAAACATTTGGTATGCTTTCATTTATTGGTCAGAGTATTGAGTACAGGAGTTGGAAGGTCACGTTGTAGCTATACAGAACATTGATTAGGCCACTATTGGAATATTGTGTGCAATTCTGATCTCCTTCCTATTGGAAAGATGTTGTGAAACTTGAAAGGGTTCAGAAAAGATTTACAAGGATGTTGCCAGGGTTAGAGGATTTGAGCTATAGGGAGAGTTTGGATAGGTTAGGACTGTTTTTTCTGGAGCATCGGATGCTGAGGGGTGACCTTATAGGGGTTTATAAAATCATGAGGGGCATGGATAGGATAAATAGACAAGTCTTTTCCCTGGGGTGGGGGAGTTTAGAAATAGAAGGCCCTAGGTTTAGGGTGTCAGGGGAAAGATATAAAAGAGACCTCTGGGGCAGCTTTTTCACACAGAGGGTGGTACATGTATGGAATGAGCTGCCAGAGGAAATGGTGGAGGCTAATACAATTGCAACAGTTAAAAGGCACCTGGATGGTTATATGAATAGGAAGGGTTTTGAGGGATATGGGCCAGGTACTGGCAGGTGGGACTAGATTGGGTTGGGATATCTGGTTGGCATGGACTAGTTGGACCGAAGGGTCGGTTTCGGTGCCGTACATCTCTACTATGACTCTGTGACTCATAAAAAATGTCTTTGAATGTTTCTCAAGTTTTATCTCTGAAGATAAAGATTTGCTCAATTGATTGTTTTCCATTATTTAAATTAGTACAATAAAGAACATTCAACTCAGCTCAGTTTTGACTTCACATTTATTGTGGTGGGGAGGAGAAGTTAAACATGTACCAATGTTTCTGGTGTAATTTCAGACTGAGTAATGTGATATCCACTCTACGATATTGTCCACTCAATCTATTAGATCTCTTACTCTCAAGCTGTGTCTGCCTTAAAGATTAAACTAGCATGATTCATCATATTCTTTTGTTAATGTCAGAAGTCAAATGACACCATGTTATGGTCCAAATGGTTTATTTGAAATCACAAGCTTTCAGAGCGCTGGTCCCTCATGAGTCTTTACCTGACAAAAGGGCAGCACTCTTAGAGCTTGTGATTTCAAATAAAGCTATTGGGCAATAATGTGGTGTCATGTGACTTCTGACCTTGCTCATCCCTTGCACCTCCACATCATTCTTTTGTTAGATCCAGCTGTTTTTTTTTAACAGCTATTTCTGTTTTGAATGTTTTCTCTTTAACTTACAATAGTAACACGCTATTTTTAGAGTTATGGAAATTAAGTGTTAGTTTTATCCCAGTTTAAAACTGTAGGATGACTAATTCAGTAAGGAAAATTGGGATGCACCAACTACAAATCTTAATGGAACATGTGAATGTATTCATAAGATATTTTGCTGGTAAGAGGCTAATTTAGATCATCATTAAGAAGTACAGCAAAAGGGAAAATAATTAATAAGATAGAAACCTCCTGGAAGATGTTTCCAAATATACAGGAATCATTATAAAATCCATAGAGGCCAATATAACATTTTCAACAAGATTTCAAAATCATTATTGAGTATACTTTTCAGTACCTAAACCATGTTAAAGTAATCCTTACATTAATGGAAAAGATCGACTAGCATAAAAGAAGAACAAAGGACAATCAACATTTACAGTTCAGCAACAGGCCCTTCGGCCCTCCAAGCCTGAGCTGATACAAATCTACTGTCTAAACCTGTTGCCCAATTCCTAAGCATCTATATCCCTCTGCTCACCACCTACTCATGCACCTGTCCAGATGCATCTTAAATGTTGTGGTTGTGTTCGCCGAGCTGGGAATTTGTGTTGCAGACGTTTTGTCCCCTGTCTAGGTGACATCCTCAGTGCTTGGGACCCTCATGTGAAGCACTTCTGTGATCTTTTCTCTGGCATTTATAGTAGTTTGAATCTGCCGCTTCCGGTTGTCAGTTCCAGCTGTCCGCTGCAGTGGCCGGTATATTGGGTCCAGGTCGACGTGCTTGTTGATTGAATCAGTGGATGAGTGCCATGTCTCTAGGAATTCCCTGGCTGTTCTCTGTTTGGCTTGTCCTATAATAGTAGTGTTGTCCCAGTCAAACTCATGTTGCTTGTCATCTGCGTGTGTGGCTACTAAGGATAGCTGGTTGCATCAAGACACTGTTCAAAAGGGTCACAACACACTGCAGTACACCAGAACTGCAAAAAGAGGAAGAAGAACATCTCTACAATGTATTCACCAAAAACGGATACCCCCACAATTTCATCAACAGATGCCTAAGGTAAAGACAACAGAATGAGGACATGCCGCAACCCAAAGGACTAGCCACACTACCATACATCAAGAACATTTCTGAACTGACAGCCAGACTACTACGACCACTAGGACTCAT
>NC_057712.1:104474498-104536649 GCF_004010195.1 Chiloscyllium plagiosum | reverse complement strand
TCAAATGTGGACTTCCCTTCAAATAGCTGCGTCCAATCCACATTTCTGAGCTCCTGCCTAATTTTGATATAATTGATCTTGGCCCAGTTTAGTACTCTTCCCTTAGGACCACTCTCATCTTTGTCACGAGTATTCTAAAACTTACAGAATTGTGGTCATTGTTCTCAAAGAAATCCCCCACCACAACTTCTACCTGTCCTGGCTCATTCCCCAGTACCAGGTCCAATATGGCCCCTTCCTTCGTCGGACTATTGACAGCTCTAGAAAACTCACCTGGGTGCTTCTTACAAACTCTACCCATCCAGACCTCTGACAGTAAGTATATCCCAGTCAATGTTGGGAAAATTAAAATCTCCCATCATAACTACCCTATTGCCTCTACATGTTTCCATAGTCTGTTTACCTATTTGTTCTTCTACCTCACGCTCACTGTTGGGAGGCCTGTAATACAGCCCCATCAATGTCACAGCACCCTTCTTATTTCTCAGCTCCACCCATAATGCCTCACTACCCTAGACCCCCATAGTGTCCTCCTTTAGCACAGTCTGATATCATCCCTGACCAGCAATGAAACACCACCCTCCCTTTTACTTCCCTCCCTGTCCTGTCTGAAGCATCTATATCCTGGAACATTTAGTTGCCAATCATGTCCTTCCTTCAACCAAGTCTCTGTGATTGCAATAAAGTCATACTCCCAGGCACCAATCCAAGCCCTAAGTTCATCTGCCTTACACACTATACTCCTTGCATTAAAGTAGATGCATTTCAGGCTACCAGTTCTTTTGCGTTCAAAACACCAGCTTATAATTAATTGAGCCTTGAAAACAAAATGAACAAGTTACTCTTATTCCTATAAGATTAGGAGATAAAGTGCAGGTTTTAAATAAGTCAACGAAACCAATGAGATGCATCCCAAGAAACAACCAGCCGCAACATTTATTTCAGATAGACTGTAGCTCACCACCAGCTTCTCCAGGCTGTTAGGAAGGGGTAATAAATGCTGACCTAGCCATAATGCTCATAGTTCATGAAATGTGAAATAAATTTGTGCAATATGTGAACATATGAAATCCTCAAGCTCAAAAATACTGATTTATATTATTAACCAGGCAGTCAACTAATTGGGTAAACGTGGTTGCAATGTAAGTAATAATGGAAAAAGAAGGAGATTGTGGATGAATTGAAAAGCATTTTGCAACAGTCTGTAGGTGACACAAGTAACATCCAAAAAAAAAGCTACAAATCAAGAATGGAAGGGAGGGAGGAACAGTATAAAATTGCTATGAGCAGAAAAGTGGTTATGAGCAAATTGTTGAAGCTGCAGACTGACACACACCGTCTTCGTGGCCTGTCTTACCTGCCAATCTTCCTTCCCACCTATCCGCTCCACTCTCCTCTCTGACCTATCACCTCCATCCCCACCCCCATTCACCCATTGTACTCTTTGCTACCTTCCCCCACCCTCCTCTCTGACCTATCAGCTCCATCCCCACCCTCATTCACCTATTGTACTCTTTGCTACCTTTCCCCACCCGCTTTTCCAGCACCACTCTGATCTAAACTCTGGTTTCCAGCATCTGTAGTCCTCACTTTTACCTACGTCCTGGGGTGCTGATAGACTTCATTCTATGGTTCTAAAAGAAATAGCTAGTGAGATAGATGATGATAGGTTTCAATTGTTCATCATTTTCTAGATTTGGGGTAAGATCCTTTAGACAGAAGAATACTGCATGTCATTAAATATTGATGATTATGCTTTTTTCATTCAAAAAGAGAGGAAGTCAGAAACTATAATCAGATAGCATGACTTCTGACAAAGGGGAGGTGTTAGAAGCACTGATCAAATATGCTTTACCAGGTCACTGAGAAAAGTTCAAATCAATCAAGCAGAGTCAAAATGGCCTTGTGGGAAGGAAATCATGTTGACCAAATTATTGGTGTTCCTTGAAGAAATAATATATGCTGTGGATAAAGCAGAACCAGTGGATGCACTGTATCCAGAATTCCAGAAGGCACTTAATAAACTGATACAACAAAGGTTATTGCACAAAGTAAAAGTTCATGCTGTAGGAGGTACCATATTGGCACCATTCGAAGGTTGGCTAATGAACAGGAAACAGATTAGTTCTAAATGTGTCTTTTTCAGGTTTGCTTTCTTTCCATGAAGCAATCTAGTAATTCACAATCTCCCAATCTATCCTATGGTCCTGCATATTTATTTCCTGTTAAGGGCCCGTGGAATTTCCTTTTTCAAACCACTCATTACTTTAAAAAAAATCACCCTCACATTCCCTCTGCATCCATTGCCAAATATCTTAAATCTGTGTGCCCTCATTGATGTTTTATCAGCTAATGAGTACAGATTTTCCTTGTGTACATTATTCAAACATGTTATAATCTTGAACACTTATCAAATCTCTCTTAATCTCCTTTGTTCTATGGAGAGAAAAAAAAACCCAGGTTCTCTGAATAATCTTAAAGCTGAAGTTACCATTCATGGAACCATTCTGGTAAATCTCCTTTGCACTGCGTTAAGTTGTGGCCTAAACAGAGTCAAATTACATAAAGGTCTGGCACAACCTTTGAGCCTTTGTGCTAATTTTTTTTTTCAAGATCCCATTAGCTTTGATAACACTTTCTCAATATGCCCTGCTATCTTCAAAAAATTAATTAAGATAGGGGGTCAGGTTCAACAATAATACTTTAGTAGCTGAGCCTGTTCCAGGTCTATGAAAGAATTTTAATTGGCATAGCAGATGTACTACTCGTCAGTTTTGAAAGTTAGCTACCTGCGAAACAGAAGCACTGCCAAGAATTGCTATTTTCCTAAATCTTCAAGGTATACAGTAGAATTGATTTCACTCATGAGGCAACTTAAACCATGCAAATCCCTTTCATTTTCATCAATACAAAAGGACACAATTTTCTGAACAACCTAATATTCTGTGAACACTTTCAAAAACTCACACTCACCAATGCATGATTTCCAGGGTATCACCACCTTAAGGGAATTTAACTTTTCTTTCCTTATTCATCCCAAATAATAGAAAGAAATAATTTGAAATTCTATAGTATGGCTCATAGTGAACTTAATACTTTTTGATGTGTTCTCATTTTTATAAGGCAGCAATGTGTGATCAGGTTAATGGCCTTTTGAATAAAAAGTCAAGTCACATTAGTAAAACCTGTTGAGAAACAATTAAAATAAATACATGCCATTAGAAAGATAGAGTATGATTTCAAAACTAGTATGAGCTAAATGCATAATATTATTCCAAAAAATAGTACTGCAGCATTTTGACATCCCTTTATGAGCCACACAGCAGAGAACAAATGTTTAAATACATTTCACAGTAAGTGGTGAAGAACATCCCTTTTTCTAACTGAATATTTTATCTTTGATTAATCATTTAGTTCTTAAAACCATTGCTGAGCTTTCAAAGTGAATACTGGATTCATTGATGACTGGTTTCGGTCAGTTAGCCATAGTTTCTACATTTTTGAACACATTCAATGCAACTGATGAATAATCCTCTCATTTATCCCAACAATTTAATGTACCTTTTATTCAATTGCACGTTGACAGATTACAAAGTTGAAATTTCATTGGCTCATTAGTAGGGTTTTTGTCCCTGAGCCAGACAGTTGTAATTTCAAGCTGCATTCCAGAAGTTTCAGCAGGAAAACTGAGCTCCACTCTGTACAGATATCTTTCTTTTGATTTAGAACTCTGCTTCCTTTGAAGGTGAATATGAAAGACCCTGTGGCATTATTCAGAGGTGAGCAGGGATTCCTTTCCAGCCATCATTTATACCAATAACTATCACAACTAATACACAGGATCTTGACATTTATTTCATTGCTGTTTGTCAGAGACTACTGAGAATAAGTTGACTGCTGTGTCTCCTACATTGTAAAGGGTGATTGCAATTTATGCTTTGAGACACTGAGCTTGCATAAAGCTACATTATATCCAATAGGCTGCTAACACACAAATGCTTACCGCCTCCTTTCAAAGTTTTCTCTTTGCATTTTGAGAAAAGTGTTAACCCAGTTAGCTTAAATGTGTTGATGCTTCCACTGAGACAGAGGAAATTTCAAATAAATATGTTAAACATGCCTGCACTAGAATTTTACAGTTTAGTTTTGTTGTGAATATTCTTAATATGACTTAAAGAAAAGAAAAGGAAGGTGAGTTTCTAGTCAGGATTTTATATTAATATTTTGCAAGACCTCAATTTGAAACCCCAGCTTTACTTGTCTATTTATTGCCTACAAACATCAAAAGCACTTCAGGCACTCCAAATCAACTGTACTTTTGACATTTTATCTTGTATTTTGTATAATTATTAGCTTTTCGATCAGGTTAATGCAATATGGTGATTGTTGGATGCTCCTGAAAACATCCCAGAAATTAGCAAGGAATGAGCTGTCAAACTGTGAGAATTGGGCAGCAAAAGATTCAAGAGTTTGCATCTAAGGTTCCTTCTTTTATTGAGTGCAATAACATTGGTTTCCACTAAATACCAGTCCTTGAGAGTGATTTTGAACACAAGAAAATAAAAAAATCAGGAGAGAGATATATTCTAATCAACCTGCTCAGAGATATTACTGCATACCTCTGGAGCAGATGGAACTTGAACCTAGACCTCCAGTTCACAGATAATGACACTACCACTGAGCTACAAGAGGACCCTAGTAGGAGGGATGTAAAGTAGATGGTTGAATTGCTATCACCTGCCTTGCTCTATTTGACAAAGTTAAACTTCCCCAATTTATATCTGAAATAAGTCTTTAAATTATTCAAAACAGGCCATGCTAACTCAACTGATCAGATACAGAGATATAAACATCCCTATGTTTTCAAAACAGCTTTACATGTTTTCTTCATTCTTTAAGGACATGCATTACAACATTCAGGTGTACAGAATTTGAATGTTGCTGAAAATATGCACATCTCTGAAGGTTTTCAACTTAAACTATTCAGGATAAACATAGAAACGTTGAAAATAAAAGCAGGAGTAGGCCATTCAGCCTTTCAAGCTTGTTCCACCATTTAATATGATCACGGCTGATCATCCAACTCAATACCCTGCACCAAATTTCTCTTGATATCCTTTGATCCTCTTAGTCCTAAGAATTATATCCACATCTTTCTTAAAAAGGCTTCAATGTTTTGGCCTCAATAGTTTCCTACGGCAGAGATTTCCACAGGATCACCACTCTCTGGGGAGGAAATTTATCTTTAGCGCTGTCCTTTCTCCTCAAACTATGACTCCAGGTTCTGATGATCTCTGGTCATCAACAACATCCTTCCTGCATCTACACTGAATAATCCTGTAAGATTTTTATAGGTTTCTATTGGTTGTCACCTCATTCTACAAACTCCAGTGAATATGGTCTTAACTGAGGCAGTTTCTCCTCAGACACTAATCTGATGATCCCAGGAATTAGTTTGGTAATTCTTTGTTGCACTCCCCCCATCGCTACAATATCCTTCCTTAGATAAGGAGATCAAAACTGCACACAATATTTCAGATGTGGTCTCACCAATACCCTGTGAAGTTGCAGCTAGACACTGCTCTTGTACTCAATCTCTGTGCTGTGAATAGCATTTGCCTTCTTCACTGCCTGCTGCAGTTGCATATTTATTTTCAGTGACTGGTGTATAAGGACACCCAAGACACCCAAGACCTCATTGACAGCTTTCTGAAAGTCCAACTAAACCAGATTCACTGGATCTCTCTTACCGACTCTATTAATTATATCTTCAGAAAGTTTAAGTAGATTTGTCAAACACAATTTCCCCTTTGTAAATCCATGCAGAATCTGTCTGATCCTGTCATTATCTTCCAAGATAATGCTAATATATCTTTTTACATCTTTTACTGATGTCAAGCTGACTGGTCTACAATATGCTGTTTGTTCTCTGTCTCTTTTCTTAAATAGTAAGTTTACATTAACTACCCTCCAGTCAATAGGAACTGTTCCAGAGTCTGTAGAATTTTTAACCACTAATGCATCTGCTATTTTTAAGGCCACTTCCTTAAGTACTGTGGGATGCAGATGATCAGGTCCTGGGTATTTATCTGTCTTTAATCCTGTTAATTTATGCAATACAATTTCCCTACTAATACTAATTTCTTTCTATTTCTTCTTCCCATTAGACCCCGAGATCCCCCATTTTTGGGGGGCTGTTATTTGCGTCTTGTGTTAAAAGAACTAAAGTATGCATTTAATTGGTCTGCCATCTTTTTGTTTCCCATTGTAAGTTTCCCTGTTGCTGTTTCTAGGGGACCCATATTTGTCTTTGCTAATATTTTACACTTCACGCATCTATAGAAGCTTTTATTATTCATTTATATCTTGTCATGGATCACACCAAATCTGCTCAAAATATATTAAGAAGATAGTCTAGACCCTATCATTTTAATATTTTAAATGTAAGTGTAAGGTGTTGCATACCAGGTACAATTCGATTGGTCAAACTACCTGATGTTAACCAAAACACACTTTATTTTTATACTACAGTTAAAATACGGACAAAACAAAAAAGACTGACTTAGCTAACTCTACCAAAATGCTTAACAAAATAATAGATATAATAACTACTACTAATTAACTGTTTCAATATAGTAACAGAGGAAGGAAAAGGAGCTTCCACATCCAGCTCCAATATCCCAGCAACTACTGAAAGCTAAGACTAAAAATCTTGGTTTTGTGGGAGCTTGAGCCCACCCATTCAGACTGTTTCTGTTGTTCCAACTTTAAAAAAAGGCCTCACAAGCTGTTTACTTTAATGGCTTTGAGCAGACTGCTCAGAACCTCTGTCTCAAGCTTTCTTCATAAAACAAACAGGACAAATTATACCTCTTAAAGCCATAGTACTGTCACAATGTACCCTGCAAGCTTACTCTCAGACCCTACCTTCTGCCTTTTAATCAGCCTCCTTGTCTCTCTTTGCTGGAATCTAAACTATTCCCAATCCTCAAGTCTGTTTTGTTTTATGGATAATATGTAAGTCCCTTCCTTGGAATTGATGTGATCCCTAATTTCCCTTGTTAGCCATGATCTGACCACATTTCCCATTTAATTTTTATGTCAAATTGGGATGATTAAATTTTACAGTTCAACCATGTTCTCTTGAAATATGTGACAGTGCTTATCCACTGTCATCCCTTGAAATATCAATCCTCAATTTATTGTAGCACACAGTTCATACCATTGTAATTTATATTTTAAAAAATTCAGCACCCTAGCCTCAGAAGCAACATTCCATCTCAATGAAGAATTCTGTCCTATTGTGATCATTCTTCCCTAAGGGCCCACGCACAATGAGATTGTCAATTATTCCATCCTCATTACACAATACTCAGTCAAGCACAGCCTTTTCTTTAGTTGGTTCCTCAATATATTAATTTGTAAAACTATCACACCGACATAGAGTCATGGAGTCATAGAGCACAGGAACAGGCCCTTCAGCCTAACTCGTCCCCTCTAACCGAACATCCCAATCTGACCTAGCTCCATTTGCCAGCATTTGGCCCATTGACCTCTAAATCCTTCCTTTTCGCATACCCCATTCTTGTGCCTTTTAAATATTGTAATTGTACGCACCTTCACCACTTTCTCTGGCAGCTCACACCACCCTCTGCATGAAAAGGTTTTCCCTTATGCCCTTTTTAAATCTTTCCCCTCTCACCTTAAACCTATGGCCCCTACCCCAGGCTATTCACCCTATCCATGCCCCTCATGATTTTATAAACCTCGAAAAGGCCACCCCTCATTCTTTGATGTTCCAGGGAGAAAAGCTCCAGTCTATTCAGCCTCTCCCTGTAATTCAAACCCTCCAGTCTAGACAATATCCTTGTAAATCTTTTCTGCAACCTTTCAGGTTTAACAACATCCTTCTTATAAAAGGACAACTAGAATTGTATGCAGTATTTGAAAAGTGGCCTCACCAATGTCCTGTACAGCTACAACATGACCTCCCAACTCTTATACCAAAAGTTCTGATTAATGAAAGCAAGCATGCCAAACACCTTCTTCACTACCCTGTCTTCCTGCAACTCTACTTTTAAGGAACTATGTACCTATGTCCTCAGCCACCAGGCCCATACCATTAACTGTATAAGACCTGTCCTGATTTACCCTACCAAATTGCAATACCTCACATTTATCAAAATTAAACTCCATCTGCCACTCCTCAGCCCATTGGTCCATCTGATCAAGGTCCCATTATACTCTGAGATAATATTCTTCACTATCTATCACACCTCTTACTTTGATGCCATCTGCAAACTTACTAACCATAAGTTATAAAAATGATGAAAAGCAGAGGAGATCCTTTTTACACACGTTGGTCACAGGCCTCCAGCTTGAAAGTAAACACTCCTCCACTACCCTCTGTTTCCTACCTTCAAGCCAATTTTGTATTCAATTTTCTAGCTCGTCTGGATTCCATGTGATCTAACCTGACTAACCAGTCTACCAAGCAGAATCTTGTCAAATGCTAAAAAGAAGTCCATTTAGACAATGTCTTTCGCTCTGCATTCATCAATTTTCTTTGTGACCTCTTCAAAACTCAACCAAGTTAATGAGACACAATTTCCCACACCCAAAGCCATGTTGACTATCCCAAATTAGTCCTTGCCTTTTCAAATACATGTAAATCCTGTCCCTCAGCATCCCCTCCAACAACTTACCCACCACTGATGTAAGGCTCACTGGTCTATAGTTACAGCCTTACAGCCTTTCTTAAATAATGGCACCACATTAGCAACCTGCAGTCTTCTGGCACCTCACTCATGGATTTCAATGATGCAAATATCTCAGCAAGGGCCAAAAAAACTCTCCCTTAGCTTCCTACAAAGTCTCGGAAACACCAGATAACTCCTGTAATCATTATGAGCATCTCTCTGTGGTAAGGAGTTCCAAAGACTCACAAACCTCTGAGAGAAGAAATTCCTCCTCATTCCCATCTTAAATTGGTGGCCCTTAATTCTGAGACTATGCCCTCTAGTCCAAGACTCACCCATGAGGAGAAACATACTCTCACCACTTCCTCTGTCAAGCCCCTTAAGAATTTTATATGTGTCAACAAGATCACCTTTCATTCTTCTAAACACCAATAAGTAACGCCCCAAACTCTTTAATCTTTGCTCATAAGACAATCCCTCCATACCAGGGATCATCCTAGTGAACCTTCTCTGAACTGTCTCCAATGACATCATATCTCCGCTTAAATGAAACAACCGAAAATTTCTCACCGTACTCCAGTTGTGGTCTCCCAGCACCTTGTGTAGTTACAGTAAGACTTCCCTACTCTTACAGTCCAATCCCTTTTAGTAAGAGCCAACATTCCATTAGCCTTCCTGATTACCTGGTAGTTTTCTGTGTTTGGTGCACAAGTACATCCAAGATCCTTTGAGTTGCAGTTTTCTGCAGGTTTTTATCCATTTAAACAATACTGTTCTTTTGTCCCCTCTTCCAAAATGAACAATTTCACATTTTGCCACATTACATTGTATTTGCCAACATTTTGTCTGCTTATCTAACTTATCGATATCCCTCTGTAAATTGTTTGTATCCATCTAGCAAGCTGCCCTTCCAACTATTTTTGTGTTGTCTGCAAATTTGGCACAGTGTATTCACTTCCCGCGTCCAATTATTAACATACTTTGTAAACAATGGGGTGCCAGCATCGATCCCTATGAAACCTCACTAGTCACAGGTCACCAACATGTAACAAAAAACCCTTACCCCCACTCCCTGTTTTCTATTTTCTATCTATGCCAACATACTACCTCCAACATTGTGAGCTCTTATATTATGTCTTAATCTTTTGTGAGTTATTTTGTCAAACAGCCTTCTGGAAGTCCAAATACAATACATCCACCGGTTCCCCACTGTCTACTCTAGTGAAGACTTCTTCAAAAAAATTCAAATAAATTAGACAGACATGATTTCCCTTTCATGAAGCCATGACGATTCTGCTTTACTAGATTATGATTTTCTAAATGTTCTGCTATTACTTCTTTAGTAATTGATTCCAATTTTTTTTTCCCAAGAATAGATTTTAGGTTAATCCACCTGCCTTTCTCCTCTCTCCCTTTTTGAATAGGGGTATTACATTGGCAGTTTTCCAATCATCTGGTATTTCTCCAGAATCCAAGAATATTTGGAAAATTACAACCAACACATCCAGCTTCTCTGTAGCTACCTCTTTTAGGATCCTAAGATGCAAGCCATTAGGGCCAAGGGATTTATATGCCGTTTGCCACATTAGTTCATCCAGTACTACTTCCTCTAGTGATGGTAATGGTCCTTAATTCCTCTCCTGCATTATTTAGAATTAGTGGGATGTGCTATGTATCTTCCATGGTAAAAACTGATGCAAAGTATTTGTTTAACTCCTCTGCCATTTTCGTGTTCCCCATAATCACCATACACTCCAAAAATTCCTCCTCTTTGGTAATGCTACAGATTTGATTTGCCTACATTATGTGCAGATTGATATGACCTGTAATTACAGCCATACCTCTATTACTTGCATCTCTAATTTCTTTTTTAACACCTATCACTTCTACAGTTTGGGAATCTACATACAATTCCTGCTATCATTCTCAGTCCCCGGTGTTTCTAAGCTCAGAAGTGTTGGCCCAATGAGTTCAAGACAAATAGCATCAATGAAATACATTTATGAAATGTGATTACACTTAAATTGTGGATGGGCTCTTCCTTCTGAGAAAGCATTTTTTCCTCCTATTTGAAGCAGATTTGAACTGGATGTGACCTTTCTCACACAATGTCCATACAAATGTCACAATAATACAGTTCCTGCATAGCTGGTGTGATTGCATTGTGTAGTAATTAAAAAAAAACAGTCCCACTGCCATGACACTGCTCATAGAGTCATAGAGATGTACAGCATGGAAACAAACCCTTTGGTCCAACCCATCCATGCCGACCACATATCCCAACCCAATCCCCAGTCCCAAATGCCAGTACCCGGCCCATATCCCTCCAAACCCTTCCTATTCATGTACCCATCCAAATGCCTTTTAAATGTGGCAATTGTACCAGCCTCCACCACTTCCTCTGGCAACTCATTCCATACGCGTACCATCCTCTGCATGAAAATGTTGCCCCTTAGGTCTCTTTTATATCTTTCTCCTCTCACCCTAAACCTATGCCTTCTATTTCTGGACTCCCCCACCCCAGGGAAAAGACTTTGTCTATTTACCCTATCCATGCCCCTCATAATTTTGTAACCCTCTATAAGGTCACCCCTCAGCCTCCGATGCTCCAGGGAAAACAGCCCCAGCCTGTTCAGCCTCTCCCTATAGTTCAAATCCTCCAACCCTGGCAACATCCTTGTAAATCTTTCCTGAACCCTTTCAAGTTTTGCAACATCTTTCTGATAGGAAGGAGACCAGAATTGCACGTAATATTCCAATAGTGGCCTAACCAATGTCCTGTACAGCCACAACATGACCTCCCAACTCCTATACTCAATACTCTGACCAATAAAGGAAAGCATACGAAATGCTTTCCTCACTATCTCATCTACCTACGACTCCACTTTAAAGGAGCTATGAACCTACAATCCAAGGTCTCTTTGTTCAGCTACACTCCCTAGGACCTTACCAATAAGACAATGTTCAACTATTTGAAAAGTCAAATGAAACGTTTCAAACTACCTTAAAATCAGTTTTCATATCACAGCGACTACCCTACAGTTAACATAATATTTTAATTGTTTCCTACAGATAAAAACATAAGAGCAGAATTCTCTATCATATCACCATCAACCATTTAAATCAATGACATAATTTTGCAAGGCTAAGAATGAGTGATACTCTTTGAAACTGCATGACAAGGATGCTTTAAGCAACTTACGTCTGATTCTAACATAACTGAGGATTTATAGGAGTTTGCCGAAGTTACATAATTCTATCCATGAATCTGGCAACCAAATTAGTCATGCAAACCCTGTCAGTGCAGATGGCAGCAGGGGCCTGGAAAATACTATAAAGTCAATTAATCAGAGCAGAGTTTTCCAAACTAGGGGTGTATTAGGATGTTCTCAGAGGATGAGGTCACAAGGATAATGAACCATCTTAAAATTAATTTATTCACTTATGATCACAGAGACTGATCAAACCTGGGGAAAGCATTAAGACAATGGTGCAGTGTATAACTAGGTCAGTATGGGTACTGCAGAGGGAAAGGCCACATAGATGCAATTCTCATTGACCAGTCTTGTTAGGCATCCCAATAAAACTCTTAATTACAATTTGACATTCTTTTGGGGACATGGCATATGGTCAAAGAATGCTCTGCATAAACTGATGGCTATGAGTAAATGTAAGAAATAGGAGCAGGAATAGGACATTCATACCTTTAAGCCTGTCTCACCAAACATAGTAAGATCATGGCTGCTCTGTCCCCAACCTCATCTCCTCTTTCATGCCAGCTTCAACTTCAAGATATTTTAACCATCTATCTACCTCCTCTTTTTATACTTTCAGTGATCCAGCCTCCACAACTCTCTGAGGTAGAGAAATCCAGACATTCATCTCTCTGAGAGAAAACATTCCTTCGCACCTCACTTTAAAGTAATTGTTCCCATTGCAGGAACTATGTCACCCAGTTTGAGATGCTCCCACTAATGGAAACGTCTTCTCAACACATACCTTGTCAAGCCCCATCAGAATATTGTAAATTTCAATAAGATTACTCCTCATTCTTCTCAATTCTAAGGAATGAAGTCCTAACTCATTTAGCCAAAAGAAATAAGGAAACTGAGGAATATAGTTATTTTAAACAACCTAGTTAGTTATGTTATGATACCATCTGGGTTAATGAATAGTTAAACTGAAATGACATGCGTGTCTTTACTCCTCATGTAAACTTTAAATTGCAAAACATCCTTTCAGATTGTCAAGGATGGTGATGATTAAGTTTTCAGTTTACTGTCATATAGTCTAGATTAAATACCACATTCAATTAATCTGCATATATTTTAATGACTTGAATGTATCCAAGGGATTTCATTGTGAGAACTTATCTTTGTCTTGAATATTAACAATTTAATGAAAATGAAAACAAATTAAAATTGGTGAAGATATATGGTTGAGGAACAACAAAAATGCATTTTGATACATAGTCGAAATGCTCTTTAAATCTCTCAGAAGGAGCATGCTGAAGACAACAAATTTATTTCACCACTAGTTGACAAGCTAGACACATCACATTTGAATCTGTGCCTTCCTCTTTACAGCCACTGGGAGAACATGTTCACATCCTGGCACATAAGGTTTCAACATAAGCCATTATATAAATAATAGCACAATTGTAATCAACTACCTAGCTAAGTAGATATTAATTTATCTCATTTACTAATGTTACTGGACATGAGTCTGCAAAACAGTGACAATTCCTTGGAACAATGCTTCTATGTTATAATGAGAAATACAACAATATAATATTTGAATTCAATCAAAGAGTACAAAGTAGTAAGAAAGAAACAAAGGGTGGCATTGGAATTTGTATGATCACAGATCTCTATCAATCATTTTAATGAAGATATAATCCATAGAATAGCACCTTGGTTCACACAGTAGCAAAAGCAATTTCATCCAAACAAGTTAGTGTATTCATCATCAATACTATAATATTTGTTCAAACAACTGCAATCATGTAAACAATTCATTCATTCAGTTCCAAATGCAAACATAGACATTTTTAAAGAACCTGCAATTCTTAAAATCTACAATATAATATTTAACTTTCAGAATATTAGCAACACTTACTCTGTTAGGAGTTTAGAGGGGTGAGACTTTGATTTTGAGGTTACATGCTTGCCAGAGATTTGAATCTGACTCCAGAGAGTCCAAGCAAGTGATTTCTGGGTCAACATCCAGTAGCATACTTGCATCTGAAGGATGAATGTGCCTCTCCATCTCAAAAGATGAATTATGGAGTAGATAAAACTCTTGCAGTGTATAGTGGTATCCAAATTATTGGGTGATATAAAGATGGTTATGACCATGGAAAGGACCATTCATGTTGCAGCGAGTCAACTTGTCAGTCCTGGTGCTGCTTTGTATTATTCTCAAATGGAACAGCGTGAATGTACAGCAATGGCATCTACTAAAGTTTATGAATGTTGTATAAATCACAACAGTTGCTTTTGTCCTTTTTATCGCAAGTGAATGTGAACTGCTTGTCAACATAGTATGTAATGATTAGAGTAGACAGATCGAAATTCTCTTTTTAGCATTTTTTAATGAGGCCACTTTTTATTGAAAAGAGTTATGTAGGTGCCATTCTGAGCATAGATCAATAGAAAACTGCTTAGAGTCAATAACTATCATTGATAGACAGCCCTTGGCCATTTAATTTACTGACAAGCTTCAGGAACCTTCAACAATTCTGGTGCTTGAATTCTGAAAAGCACAGAATTTTAATTCTTTAAGAGCAAACACACTTTAATATTTGGTGCTAAACTTTTCGCAGTAAATAAGCTGCAATTTGTTTTAGCTTGATGCTCACAGATCTCATCTCCTATTTATGTTTTAGAAGAATGAGAGGTGATCTTGTTGAAACATTTAGGCCCTATCCTAAATTTGGCTTGGGCATCAACCTCCCTAGTTCCCAATCTCACCATAAGTGGAAACATCCTCACAGCATCTACCACAATTTCAGATATTTCAATAAGATCACCTCTTGCTCTTTTGAAATTCAATGAGTATAGACTCAATTTGTTCAATCTTACCTTCTAAGACAAAAACTTCATCTCAGGATTCAACCCAATGAACCTACTTTACCTTATGCAAATATATTCATCCTTAAAGAAGGAGACTAAACTGCACTTTTACACTCTAGCCGTGGTACAAGATAGAAAATGCTTGAAAAGAATGGTTATACTTTAGGGAGTTTGTTGACATAAATAATTACAATGTCTAATCAAAAGAAATAAAAGGAAATCTCTTTCTGCAACAATTTTAAAATCCAATGTAATCTGGCAAAGAAACATTCATTTCCTGAACAGTTCAAGATCATTCTTCTGCTCTATGTGTCTGAAGTAGATGCACAGGTGCCATAAAGCTACAATAGTAAAATAAATCATCAATAGTACGTGGCATTAATCATTAGACCATAAGACCTTAAAATATTGGAGCAGAAATAGATCCATTGGGCATACTTCCCCATTCGATCATGGTTCAAATGATTCTCAATTCCATTCTTCACCCTTCTCCCTATAAATCTTGGCCCCCTTACCAATCAAGAATATATTTATCTCTTTCTTGAAAATACTCAATGATTTGGCCTCCACAGCACTCTGCAGCAATGCATTCCAAAGATTAACCACCCATTGGCTGAAGAAATGCCTCCTCATCTCAGTTCTAAAGGGTCATCCCCATTCTGAGGTTGTGCTCTTGGGTCCTAGTCTCTCCTACTAATCAGAACATCTTCTCCACGTCCATTCCATCTAAGCCTCTCAGTATTCTGTAAATTTCAATCAAATTTCAACTCATCCTTCTAAGCTCCATCGAATACAGACCCAGAATCCTCAAAGGCTCCTAATGTGACAAGCACTTCATTCCCTCCTCTGGACCCCTCCAATGCCAGCACATCCTTTTGTAGATACCGGGATCAAAGCTGCTCACAATATTTTAAATGCAGTCGGACCAGAGCTTTATACAGCCTCAGCAGTACATCTCTGCTCTTGTACTCTAGCCCTCTCGATGCTAACATTGCATTGGCTTTCCTTACTGCTAATTGAACCTGATCAAGTGGGCCAATGGGCTCAGGAGTGGCAGATGAAGTTTAATTTGGATAAATGTGACATACTGTGTTTTGGTAAAACAAACAAGGACAGGGTAATTAATAGTAGGACCCTGCGCAGTGTTGTAGAACAGAGTGACCTAGATATTCATTGATATTTGCTTCACAGATAGCCAGGGTGATTAAGAAGGCATTTAGCTCACTTGCCTTTATTGCCCAACCCTTTGAGAATAGGAATTGGGACGACATGTTGAGGTTGTACAGGATGTTGGCGAGTCCTATTCTGGAGTATTGTGTGCAGTTCTGGTTGCCCTCCAATGTTCTTAAATTGGAGAGCATTCAGAAAAAGAATTATCAGAGTGTTGCTGGGATTGCAGGGTTTAAGTTTAAAAATTGGCTGGATAGACTGGGAATTTTTTCACTGGAGCGTAGGGGGTTGAAAGGTAACCTTGTAGAGGATTGTAACATCATTAGGAGCATAGGTAGGGTGATTAGCAAGAGTCTTTTCCCTAGGGTGGGTGAGTTAAAAACTACGGGGAATATTTTCAAGGTGAGAGGAGGAAGTTTTAAAAAAGAACATGATGGGCAATTTGTTTTACACAGACGATGGTTTGAGTGTGGAACTGAATTGCCAGAGGAAGTGGTCAACGCAGGTACAATTATAATGTTAAAAAGACATTTGGATAAATACATGAATAGGAAAGGTTTGGAGCCATATAGGCCAAACACAGGCAAATGGGACTAATTGAGTTTGGGAACATGGTCACCGAGGACTAGTTGGACCGAAGAGTCTGTTTCCATGCTCTATGACTCTATGACTCACACTTTCCCACATTGTTTTTCATCTGTAAGTTTTTTGCCCATTCTCCTAGCCTGTCCAAGTCCTTCTGCAGCCTCCCAGCTTCCTCAACAGTAGCTATCCCTCCACCTATCTTTGAATCATCTGCAAAATTAGCAACCATGTGCTCAGTTTCTTCATCCAGGTTGTTAATGTACAACGTGAATAATGTGGTGCCAACATGGACCCCTGCAGAATTCCACTAGTCACCTGCTGCCATCCTGAAAAAAAATCCTTTATCCCTACTCCCTGCCTTCTGTCAATCAGCCAATCTTTTACCCATGAAAGTACCTTGTTGCTAGCACTATTTGCTTTACCTTATTTAACAGCCTCCTGTGAAGCACCTTGCAAAAGGCTTTCTGGATATCCAAATAGATTATATCTACGGATCTCCTCTGTCTAATTTGCCCAATACCTCCTCAAAGAATGTGAGCAGATTTGTCAGAGACGATCTCCCCTAGGTGAAGCAGTGCTGACTCAACACTATTTTACAAAGCACATCCAAGTATTCTGCAATGTCATCCTTAATAATGGACTCTAAAATAGTACCAACAACTGAAGTCAAGCTAACTAATATATAGTTTTCATTCTGGTGCTACAGACCAATAAAAATGAAGTGTTAATTGATAGCATCCAATCATGCACCAAATATCAGTTAGAAACACTCAGGTCATGCCTGTTAGGTCTATGAAGGACACCAAGTAACCTAAAATAGGTGGCAGATGTTTGGAACTCTCTTCTGGATGCTGGATCAGCTGTTAATTTTAAAGCTGAGATGGATAAATTTTTGTAAAGCAAAGTTATGAAGGGATATGGGCCAAAGACAGAAATCTGGAGTTAGGCCAAGCAACAGCCTTGATCTCATTGAATGGTGGAACAGGCTCAAGGGGCTGAATAGCCCACTCCTCCTACTTTGCTATAAAATGGATTTGAGAATTCAACTCAGCATAGATTGCTGCAACAACTTCCAATTTGGTGAAATTAAAATTCAGCGTAGCTGGTATCCATTTAGAGCACCACAATTGTAAACACCATTAACTTCAATGACAATTGAGACTGAGAAACTTAGATACACCAACATAATCAGTCCTTGCTTTGTCCTTGAAGCCTCAGTTAAACAGAGTTTTAGTCCAGATTTGGAGTAGTCAGTACAGTGAAACTGTCACGGTCAGTTTCTACCTTGTGAAAATGACACGAACTCCCATTGTTAAGCAAGAAAATCCAAAATTTGCTGTGCCCTTTCTTCCCAAGTGCACTGTTGTAATCTTCACAGATGGAAATCAACTAGCAATCACCAAATTGATGAGAACTTAATTTTTTACACTATGATTCTCAACATAAAGACTATTTTATAGTTAAGTCGTATTCAATGAGATGTAACTGTTTTTAACAGCTTACTAAATCATAATTAGTAATAAATAACTTTGCTGGTATTGATAAAATAATAATATATGCCTGGAAAGTCAAATTTCTGCATTCCCACAGAAGTTTGAAAGTGGTATTACAGCGTCAACCATAATCCTGTATGTATCTATCATTCTTCAGTTTGGTGTCTGTCAAATTATACAAAGTGAATGTAAAAGTGGTTTGTAACTTCCTGGTTTGCTATTTATGAGAATTCTTCAAAGTGATTTGCTGCATGTCATTGACCTGATATCATTACTGTTGCTAGAATGAAGTTATAATTTGATAAAGGTGGAATCCATGTCAAAAGGTACCTTGGATGAGTACGCCACCATCGTCACAGACTTTATTAGCAAGTGTGTGGAGGACAGCATACTGAGGAAGTCAAGTTGGGTATTTCCCAACAGAAACCCTGGATGAATCAGGACACAGGTGTGGGGCCTTCAGATCAGGAGACCCACTCAAATATAAGGAATCCAAGTATGACCTTCACAGAGCCATTAAGACAGTCAAAGACCAAAACCAATCCAAACTAGAGACCCAGACAGATACCCAGTGACTATGGCAAGGACTGAATGACATAACAGGTTCTAAAAAGAGACAGTGCAAGATAGCAGACGATGACATATCCCTTCCAGATCATCTCAACGCCTTCTATGCTCACTCTGAGCAGAATTTCGGCGGAGAATTAACACTTATTCCGACAGGTCCTAACAAACCTCTCCCAACAGTCACTACATCAGAGGTTAGATCAGTTTTTCTTTGTATGAGTCTAAGGAAAGTGATGGGACCAGACAGAGTAACGGGTCGTGCACTCAGAGCACGAGCAGATCAACAGGCAGAAGTCTTCTCAGACATCTTCAACCTCTCCCTGCAGCAGGCTACTGTCCCTGCCTGTTTCAAGAGGGCCAACATCATCCCTGTGCCGAATAAGGCTTACGCAGCATGTCTCAAAGACTACCGCCCAGTGGCCCTAACTTTGGTGGTCATGAAGTGCTTTGAAAGGCTGGTCATGGTATTAATCAACTCCAGCCTCCCCACTACTCTTAACCCACTCCAATTTGCCTATCGGACCAATCAATCCATGTCAGATGCCATATCAGTTGCCTTTCACTCCTCCCTAGAACTTCTTGATACCAAGAACAGCCACGTAAGAATCCTACTCATTGACTACAGTTCAGCCTTCAACACTATTATCCCCTCGAGACTGATTACTAAACTTAGTGACCTCAGGTCACTCTCTGCAACTGGATCCTCAGTTTCGTGACCCACAGGCCACAATCAGTGAAGATTGGGACAATATTTCATCCTCACTAACACTCAACACTGGAGCTCTCCAGGGGTGCATACTCAGTCCCCTACTGTACTCACTGTATACTCATGACTGCGTCGCCAAATATCAAACTAATGTCATTTACAATTTTGCTGATAACACCAACATAGTCGGTCAAATCTCAACTGGTGATGAAACAGACTACAGACGGAAGGTGGAAGACGTGGAAAAATGGTACACTGAGAACAAGCTAGCTCTCATTGCCAGCAAAACCAAGGAAATCATTATTGACTTTCGACAGGGCAATCACAAAGGCCAACATCTCATCTATAGAATCCATCTACCAGGCCGGCTGTCAAGGAAAGGTCGCCACATTCTCAAAGATCCATCCCACCCTAGCAATGTTTTTCTACAACCTCTACCAGTGGGGAGAAGGTACAGAAGCCTGAACACATGCACCAGCTGGTTTCAAAACAGTTTCTACCCTACTGTTGTTAGCATACTGAATGGACTCACAAACTCTTAACATTTGCCTGTACCTGTGTTTTTGTTTTTGCAGCTGTTTACCTATTATTTACTTATCTACGGTACTTAACTCTGTGATCTGTCTGTATTGCTCGCAAGGCAAAGATTTTCATTGTACTTCGATAAATGTGACAATAAATAAATTCAATTCAATTCAAATTTAAAACATATATCTGGGCAGCACGGTGACTCAGTGGTTAACACCACTGCCTCAGTGCAAGGGACCTGGATTCGATTCCTGCCTTGGGCGACTGTCTGTGTGGCGTTTGCACATTCTCCTTGTGTTTGCATGGGTTTCCTCCCGGTGCTCCAGTTTCCTCCCACAATCCAAAGATGTGCAGGTCAGGTGAATTGGCCATGTTAAATTGCCCATAGTGTTAGGTGCATTAGTCAGGGGCAAATATAGGGAAGGGGGGTAGATTACTTGTTGGAGGATCAGTGTGGATTTGTTGGGCTAAAGTGCCTATTTCCATACTGTAGAGAATCTAATCTAAATATCACGCAGGATAGCACAGAAATAACAAGGAAAATATTCATTGTCAGACAAAAATGAAAGCCTTTAGATTTATCAGAATCAGACCTTTTTAGGGGGTTAAGCACTGTGCAGGCAAAGGTTACAACAATGCTTTATCCTATAATTGACAAGACCTCCAGTGATTCACTGACTGAAATCCTTTGTGGCAGAAGGACATTGATGTTTTTGCTTTATCGAAGTAATGACATCTCTGCTGATACATATTTTCAAATTGACGTGATCAGAGATGTCATTACACACGGCTGATGCATGTGGGACTTGAAAGCAGACCCCCTAGTCCAGAGGGAATGACACTACTGCTGAACCACAAGAGCTCCTCATACAGTCACAATTAAGTATGTTACTTAAAACCTGATGTTAGCCATTACATGACTATTGAAATCAAATGTCTAACCAAAGATTAAGCACTTTGTTCAGCTGGGCTCCTTTACTGTCACAATAAAATGCTTTCCTTTCACAGACAAATCTGTTTCAATGTAAGCAGATTTACTTCACATCACATACTCATCCATCCAAGGCTTTCTACTGCCTAAAACAACTATAAAAATATAACCCACAGATAATCCATTTCAGAGAGACTTAATTTCTGTTTGCAATTTATTTTTCCAGACACAGCCTTCTAAATTTAGGAGAAGGAACTGATAGATAAGAAATATATATCAGTTTTTTTTTCATATAGAGGTTACTAAAATGACAACAGCTTGCATTTATAAAGCATTCCTAGAATAAAATAGAAACATAGAAGAGTCAGAAGCACAGAAGCCAATCAGTTGAGCCATTATGCCTACACCAATCAAAGAAATAGCTGTCTAGTTTAACCATACTTCCCAGCTTTTGGTCCTTGCCCCTGTAGTTTACAGCCATTCAAGTGTCTATTTAAGTATTCAAGGCACTTCATAGGAGCATTATCAAGTCATGTTTGACAATGAGTTACACAAGAAGACCTTAGCACAGGTGACCAATTAGTCATCTCGGTCACAGACAGAAATCTTAAGGAGCATCAATAAAGAGAGGGTATGGTTTGCTGATGAAATTCCAGAGTTTAGCATCAAGGTAGCTGAAAGCCTAGCCACCAATGGAGTGATTATAATAAGTAAGGGGCTTTTCTCTTACTCTTAACCATTTATTTTCATGTTTACAATCTGGAAGAGAAGCATTTTTATGGCATTGCTCAGATTCTCTTGAATTATGTCACCATCTCCCTTCCTCATTATTATTGAATTTAATATATCTGATTGAAAATATACCAAACTGGTTGATATATTACTTCTTCTATGCTAACTCAAAGTTATCATACTTCAACCAACAATCATTGGAAACAACTGTGAGATTAATTGGGTTCACATTGATCCTTCTCAATTGAGCTAAGAGTATCATGCTTCAAAAATAATCAGTACAGCTTAAGGAACGACATCTTGAATTTATCTGAATAGTAAGAAATCATGGTTAATTCAACAGTCATGTTGTTGAATGACGGGTCAATCATTTTTTTAAAAATCTTAAGTAAAAGCATAAGTCGGGTTTCAGCTATGTCCAATGTTTCACCCACCCAGTAACAATAATTCTCCACATTTCTTGAGGAGAGCTGCAAAAATGATTCTCAGCTTTAAAAAAATCATCAACTCTGAAAGACTCTGGATACTTGGTCTATTTAGTTTCAAGCAATATAGAGTTGATAGACATCTAGGAAACTAAAGATCTGGTTAGTGCACTTTTTGATTATTCTAGTTTAGAAGATTGAGGAGGATCAGTGAAAATGTGTTTAAATTAGTTGAATAGTTCTTCTCTTCCCAGAGAGTGAGCAGTGATCCTCGAGAATACTTTATCTTCTGCTTTGAGGGGTTACTTATATTTTCTAATTCTAATGCTTAGTTCATGTAATCTCCAGATTGGTTTTGATCAACTAAGGGATAAGGATTTGTCATAGTATATTTTCCCACACACTGATTCTTTCACACTCCCGCCCCCCCCCAACCACCACCACCACTTTGCCTTTCCCTTTGATGGAGCTACAGGGTTAACTGGGAAACAAATGTTTGATTGAGATATTACAATATCTTAGTGAGGGCTTTTTAATCAACCTACTTTTTATTTCCTTGCCTGTCCATTTTGTATCAGTGTAAAAAATAAAATATTATTCAGCAATGGAAATTAGACAAAGGAGATTTTCCAATGTGGTTTCCGTGGCAACCTTGATTTTTGAACCAGTCCAGTTTATGTTTATCTATAAAAACATACATAATAGGTTAGATGCACCAAAATTAAGTGGTTCACACAAAAGGAACTGAAGCTATCAATAAAACTGCTTCTCAAATTTTGCAAATCCCCATGATGCTATTTTAGGCCAAGGGACTCCCCTTCTCTCAGGACCTGAGATTCTATCTTCAAGACCTTCCTGACACTCCACATGTTGATCTGCGTATATCCTCTGGAAGTTTGGACAGGAGCAAATGAAATGAAACCTCGGCATATCTGGGTTTCACCTCAAATTCCTGTCCCATTTCCCCTAGATTTCTGTCTGGTTGCACTTTCGTATATCCTAGAGTAATGAGGATCAATGTCCTTATTACTCCCTCACATCAATAATTACGTTTACCATATTTTCACTTGAGTGGGGATTTTAACATATTTCTGATACTAATTAAAATATAAGGAGAAAATCTTTGCCCTTTGATTCATAATCACAGTTGTGCAAAAATCTTAATGTAGTAACTAGAAAAATGATTACCACTTTTTTTGCATTCTGATTGGCTAGAATTGGCTCAAGAGCTAAGCGCCATAAGTTGAATTCACTCTCCCCCTGCCCTTCAATGGCAACCAATTTGCATCACAAATTGCTGGAACTGTAAGATAGTAACAATATGGTGATGTCAACAGGTGTCTGGTAAAATGAATGACATGGCTAAACGTTACCCTCTCAAATAATTCGATGGCGAAAGCAACAGCAAATGCCAGAAAAAGGGATAGGGAAAATTAGAGTGAGATGAAGTGAAATAAACAGAGAGGGGATTCAAGGAGAAAAGTAAAACAGACAAAGGAAGAGAAAAATAAATGAACAGAGAATCAAATTAAAGAAAAGCTCCAGAAATTAATTGCTGCCTGAAGGAATGATATTGTAGTTTGAATTGTTCCCTTTCTTGGTTGGGGAGTTTGAGTGGGTTTAGAAGAACCCTAAATGTTATTATTAATTTTGTTACATAAATAGGAGGAGGATTATGTCATTCAGCTCTTTAAGCCTGCTCTTCCATTTGGTAAAGATCCTGGCTGATCTGATTGTGGCCGCAATTCTACCTTCCTGTTTATTCCCTATACTCTTAGACAGCCCCCTATCAACCTATTTAACTCAGCCTTAAAAATATTCAATTAACCCAGAAGGATACGAACTGATTGGCCAGGTGAGCAGATCAGTGGCAGGTGGAATCTAAACCTGATAATTGTGAAGTCATGCATTTTCGAAGGAACAAGGCAAGACACTAGGAATCTCAGAGGAACAGAGGGATTTTGGGATGCTTGTCTACAAATCCCTGAAGGTGGCAGGACAAGTTAATAGGATAGTTAAGGCATATGGGACACATGCCTTTATCAGTCGTGGTATACATTGTAACAGCCGGGAGGTCATGTTGGGGCTGCACAGAACTTTGTTTAGGCCCTACCTAGAGCAATTCTGGTCATCACACTATAGGAAGGAGAGTTGCAAAGGAGATTCACCACAATGTTGCCTAGGATGGAGTATTTCAATTCTGAAGAGCGGCTGGAGAAGCTCAGGTTGTCTTCTTTACAGCAGAGAAGGTTAAGTGGAGACCTGATAGAGGTGCATGTGATTATAAAGAACATGAATAGGGTGAATAGAAAGCACCTAAGCTGTAGAGTCAATAATAGGAAGCATACTTTTATGGTGAAAGGCATGAGGTTTAGCAGCGATATGAGGAAAATATTTTTCACCCAGGTGATATTGGGGGTCTGGAATGCACTACCTGAGAGAAACTTACAACCTTTAAAAAAAAAACTTACAACCTCATGCCTTGAATGAGTACCTGAGGTTTCATAACATTCAAGGTTATGGGTTTAGAGTAGATACATAGGATAAGTGTAGGTAGAAGGATATTTTTAGCAGTACAGACTTGATGGGTTGAAGGGCCTCTTCTGTATGGTATGATTTTGTGATTATATGTCATTTAAAGGGGCCAGTTGTGTGCTAAAATGTGGGAGCAGCTTATCACCAAGGTGAAGCAGAAACTGGGCATATAGGAATCATCGCTTCCTCCCCTTTGCAGGTAAAAACATGGTCCCCAGATGTGAGATGCTCTCAGTGCTGCTATATGTAGCACAGATCAATCTTATTCCCCAAGCCTCCACTGCATAGTCACTTAAGCCATCTTTTACTTCAATTGGAAGTTAAAGATGGATTTTGGCAATAGGGACACCATGTCCAAATCTCTGGATGGGAGGGGGAAGATGTACCCAACATCTCCCTTATCGTGATGGCCACCTTTGTATGTGGCCACGTCATTCTGTGCATAGACCCTCAGTACGCAAACACTAAGTGTCACTATGTGCTGATGTTATATTCAAAGGTTTGGTCAGGCCACACAATAGTCAGACTGCACCATATCACCTGTCCCTTTTGCAAATGTTTGTACCTTTTTACTACAAGTCCATTAGGCAGTGGTTGGTACATAACATCCTCAAAGAAAGAGGGTCAATCTTATCAGATGGTTCCCTGAGCAGACTGTTAAAGTCATTTGGCAGAATGTCTCATTACTACAAGTTTCTAACAAGCATCAAGACTTAGATCAGCTCTTGGTGAGAAGGGTACCACTTGTCAAATCTTTCATTCAAGCCAGGATTTTCTGCGCCACTATAAACTGCCCTTGATATTTCCATAATGGCAAAAATACTGTATTGAACCTTCTGAAATGTGCCTTTGCAAAGAATGTCTGGAGAGAGATGCAGTGGGTTTTTTTTCAAGGTTCAATCAAGCAGCTCTGTGATCCAGAGCTTTGAGTTCTAAGGGCTGTTCCCTGAAGATGCACATTGACTCAAACATCAACTGTGCCCATTAGATCATCAGCTTGATGAAAGATCAGTTTTGGTCTGCCCAAAACCTGTTAATCTTCAAATTGCAAGAGTTGGCCTTGACTGATTATTGCGGACTGGCACATTCCAAGGTGCAGAACTATGTGCTGAGACATGTACTAAAACTTGGGCCAGGCATCACCAAAGCGAAGTGGAGAAAAGCCACTAAGGTTTTTATACTATCATAACGTAAGTGTCTGTTATCTTATAGAACCCTTTGTAACTTGTAATATATAAGAATATATATGGTTTTTTGACATTCTGAGTAAACTTTCCAATTTTACATTTGGATGGAGGCACCTAAGAGTGCCATGCTCAGTCGAGAATTTTTTTACTGAATGTTCTGTAATGTCTGACTTGAACTGTTTTGCAATGTACACATAGGTAATTTTGAAAATAAGTATATTTTTGTAATGAAATTTTGGTCAGTGACAAAATTCACAAAAATACATCAATTCTCAATTCTTTCCATTATTCAATGGACAAATTTTGAAAGTGCCATTCTGCTTTGGAAGTATTGTTCTGAATTGACCCTGCAATGAAACAGAAGATTCCTTAATCAATCAAGCAGCAAAATGATTCAATCCTTAAGCTGTTAACAAAAACCAACCATAAGATTTGTGAACAGAATGAAAAGCAGATTTAACTTTCACAGTATAAAGCAATCTGTGCTACTGTCCTTTTGTGGATTAAAAACACACTGAAAATATTATAAAGGGTGCATTCTGTTTGGTAACTCCACCAGTTTTAGCTGCTCTGTTCTCACAGTACAGAGAGGTATCAACTAGTGACAAAAACTTTTAGTTCTCTCTTCTTCCTTAAGTGACTTGATAAATTCAGAGTACTAGATTTACTTTCTTTTCTAATACAATTATTGTTCCCACAGGATTAAAAAAATATGTAATCAAAGTGGTTATTCAGACTAAGTGCTCAATAGTGATATTACAATAAAACAATTATCTAAAATAAGCCTCCACTGGGACTCTGTATATGCAAAGCTCTAATGGAATTGGCACTGCATCGAACTTTAATAGTGCAGCTACATAATCAGTTTTACTTGGACAGTTAAAAATGCTCTTATTTTCTCAGAATTAATAGAGGAGAGATTCATTCAAAAGCATGTCTTTCTCTCATGTATCAAAAATCATGATTCAAAACTTTCAAGTTTTTAACTTTTCTTCTGCATGTTCATTCAAACGGATGGCCAACATGGAAAATAAAGCATCCTTCAATCCTGACAGACAGTGTTCATATTACAACTGGTGTAGGAAGCCACATATCCAAATGTTTCCATGACATACAGACAGGTGGCATAGTAAGCAATGTAGATGGAGGTGTAAAATCACAGTGATATTGACAGACTAAGTAAATGAGCAAAACCTCAGTAAATTTGTTTCATTGCAGCCAAATGTAGATTCACTTAGGACCTGAAGTAGGCTGAACAGTGTCCTTTCTAAATCGTAAATATGCAAAAAGAATAAAGGTTCAAAAAGACTTGGGAGTTCAAGTACATTGATCATTAAAATGTCATGAACAGCTATAGAAATAATCAAAAAGCTTAATAGAAAGCTAATTTTTATATCTACAAGATTAGAATAGAAGGGAGTAGAAATCATCCTGCAGCTCTACAAAGCCATGCTTAAGCTACATATTGTGTAACTAGAAGCAATTCCACACACTCTACCTTAGAGGCAATGCAACATAGATAAACCTGAGTGATATTTAGGATTAAATAATGACAAAATATTCTGGAGAAATGTATTCTCCAAAATTTGGAAAGTTAACAAATGATTTGATTGAAGTTTTCAAGATATTAAGCGGAATTGATAGGGTAGTTTAAAAATAAGCTAATGCCCCTGAAAAAAAGCCTCAACATTATAGGCAAGCCTTTCAGGAGTGAAATTCATTGAAACTTTTAGATACATAAGTTGTAACTCTCTGATAAAACACAATTTCAATTGATCATTTTAGTTCAGAGATTAGTAAATTCTGTTAAAAGGGGTATGGGGCAAAGACAGTTTTATGAAGTCAGATCACAGATCAGTCACAATATCACCGAATATCACTCAATAACAGGTTCAAGGGGATAAATATCACTTTCATTTGATTACATAATTTGTAAAACTCTACAGCATATCTTATCTCTAATGTTGGAGATTACAGCTCAAAATATACCCAGAAAAACTTCCTTGGATCTACAAAAGCCTGGCTCATGATTTTTCCAAATGTTATGGAAAACTTAATGCTAATTTATGCATCGATTAATGACTAACTTTGAATGACAGCATTGAAAAAGAACTCAGTTAAGAGTTCCATGAACAAAGTCTTTCCCTCACATTGAATAGAGGGATGAGACTTTCTGTCTGGGAATTTGATCAATGATTGCTCCAAACAACTTTTTTTTTATCTGAACACTATGCTCTCCGTAGGGCATGAACCTATTTTCATAGTATTCATTTTGAGTTTTTCATTCAATAAAATATAATACCTGACTCTGTGCTCTCAGAAAGCCCTGTCGTTCAGACTTAATGGTCCACTTGATTGATGCTTTTATAATAAAAGCTAAATACTTGAAAGGAAAATAATTGCTACTTTTATACGTTTGATGAATGACATTGTATTACAGTTGCGACTGGGCATGGGCAAATGGATCACTTGATCACTATTAATGGTAGTGCCATGTCCTACATTGGGAGTACACACTCTACCATCAGATAGAAAAAGAACTGTGGTAAGGATTGTTTGTTTAGAAGGAGATCTTCGTAAATATTCTCATAATGTTTATGTTCCTTATATTACTGCTCTACACATATATTTAATGAAGCTTTAAATGTGCAATTTTTTTTTGTCATTTGTTTCCAACAACAAGGGAGATTAGGTGATGTAAGTATCACCACTAAACTGTGGAAGCAATATGAAGATGTTATTAAGGTGTCAGTCCAGTTTTAGACATACAAGGCAGTGCTCCACATGCTTGTAGTGTTTGCCAGAAAAATAGCTTCCTGACCAAAAAAAATGTTACAATTGCAAGTGCATATATGCAGATGGGTCACAGAGGCCATTCTTAATTGCAGTGCTCATTTCCTGCACTGGACACACATACTCCATTGGTCAAAGTCTATTGCATTTATAACATTTCCAGGCACTGATGAAAGGTCATTGACTTGAAACATTGAATATAATTTAATGATTTCCCATCTCCCCAACTCTGGAGGTGAGTTCAGAGCTGACTGGGCTCTGACCCTACACCTGATGGTGCCCAAGCTATCCAATGTATTTTCCGGGACATCTTTGCCAAGGTAATCTGGAATAACCAGTCGACTGTCATGGACTACTATATCATTTACAGTTGTGAAATGTTGACAGTCCTCAAAGTATGTGGATAACTTACTGGGCCCTTAATCTCGTCATTCACTAACACAATACTGATGAATGGTGGTGCATTCTCGGTCTCTCTTCTATTCCTACTGTATTTGATTGAGCCTATCTTAGCTGCTGGTCACTATCTCTTTACAATCAAATTAAACAAATTTACTATGACAGCATTGTTAATCTCAATAAATTCTTCCTTATTTTTCATTCTGTCATAAATCATGGAAGCCCAATGAAATATTTTACCAGTTGTCCTTTGCCCAGTTTATCAACAACTGTTTGTTCTACAAACTAATGTATCTTTAACCCATGGTACCATAAATGGCTGCTCCTTTGCTAGTTATTGACTAACTTGGAGCAGTCTCGGCAAAACTGGCAGTCTTTTGACTCACTTGTTGTTTATTTTATCTAGTCCAACTCTTTCTACCATTTGAATAAGCTTGATGGTCACAACATGCATTCATGCTGAAGATTGTGAAATATTGATTATGAAGGGTGTATATATTTTCCACGCTCTTACACTCTTTATGTTCCAGAATTGTTTGAAGCATGCCTTTGGTACTTCCTGGGCCATGTGGTTGCACCATTGTAGGTTGTCAGCAGTGTTTCTTTCACTCGAGGTATGTGATTTGATAGTGACACTCACTTCAGAGCGGCTTAAAATTAACGAGATCACTACTGATATAAATTACTTCTTGCAAAAGGAATATATTGGAATTATTTTCTCTTGCAGATTACTCTAGTTCGTTATCAGAAGAAAGCGAGGACTGCAGATGCTGGAGATCAGAGTTAAAAAGTGTAGCGCTGGAAAAGCACAGGAGGTCAGGCAGCATCTGAGAAACAGGAGAGTCGATGCTTCTAGCATATGCCCTTCATCACCAACTTCACATTCCTGATGAAGTGCTTATCCCCGAAACATCGACTCTCCTGCTCCTCTGATGCTGCCTGATATACTATCTCATTATCATATTTGTATGAGAAACTATTTGACTTTTTTGCTGCTCTGTAACTGTTCTCTGACTACTTGTGCATATCCTCAGGAAGTGATCTGTGATCAAAGATATAGCATTAATTTTAATAGTTACATTTATGTTTGTGAAGTCTCTCCTTCATGATATTGACATTGACTCTTGTATCTACTATTTGACTTACTTTTTATTCCCTTTTATATATTGTTAAGGTTTTTATTATACTTTACAAATCAAACAGATTGTGCAGGTTTCCTGTGATAAGGGTGGCATTCTTGTCTTAGGATTGATGTGTATTGTTTCCTAGATTTTTGCTTCAGTTGCTATTTAAATGGCTGTCTCCAAGCTCAAATCTTCTTTGGATTGCAATAAATCTGATAAAGACTCATCAGTAATTCCAACAACAACTTTCTCCTATGAATTCTAATTTTTAAACTTCATGTTTATATGTTTCTGTTCACCTGTAGACAGCATAAATGAAATTATTTATGGATCAAAGGATTTTACTTGTTCTAAAATTGTCAAAAACTTGTTGAACTCCAAAGTATCTTTTCTTCAATGCTTTATTGACTTTTAGTTTATTGCAGAATAGCAATCAGGTACAAATTACGTTGCTACAAAGACTACAAGGAAACTTAGATGGGAGTTCATCTCCTTCAAGATGTAATGCTCTTCTGTCTTTCCCCACACAGGTCTTACGTTATTACCAGATTGGAGGAGCTTAATGTAGCTTTCAGCATTAACCTCTTCAGAGCTATTAACATATAAAATACCCTCACCTCTAACTCCAGTCAACTGCCTTGCCAGTGAAGGCCTGAGGGCAATACTAAGAATGGCCATTGCTCCTGTAACTGCTGCAGCAGCCAGCTTCTGGTTTGCCTGTACTTCTGGGGGTCAGAGTTTCTGTTCTACACCAGATTAATTGAATGCTGACCCGACACTATCCGGGTAAATGGCACTTATCATCAAATTGCATCAGACCTCCTAAAAACGTTCAGTGCAGCATTCCCACTGGGTTTCCAAACAATTGACGTGAACCCATCTCAAACAATAAATTCTACCCATTTAGTCTGTTTATTTCTCGACAGATGCTGCAGGACTTTGTGATCAAATTACAAAAAAGCAAACACATCACATCTCCAGAGCAGGTGGGACTGGAGTCCGAAACTTCTGAAGTAAAGGTAGTGATGCAAGCAATGGATCACAAGTAGATATTTTATAATCAACCTATTCAGAGATGTTCTTACATAGTACTGGAGGCATCAGGACTTTAACTCAGACCGCTTTGTCCAGAGGTAGGGACATTACGACTATACACAAAAGATCTACTGCTGACCAATAGTTATGTTAATCAACCTGTTCAGACATGTAATGACATACCTCTGGAGCAGCTAGGGACTTGAACTTCAGTCTCCTGGCTCAGAGGTTGGGGCATTATCATTTGATCCCAACAACCCACAAACGATGTCTTTTTTTTTGTTTTGTCCATAGTGCTCTTACACACAATTTTTTTTTTCTCTTATCACCAAATTACAAACATATTGTTATAGTATTTTTTTAAGTCAATTGCGGGATTACCAACAGCACAACTACCAGACTTAATGTTGGCATTGGGAATCAGTCACCCAATCAACACAACTGACATCAGTGGAAATGGAGAGCAAGACATCTGTATAATGGCAGACAATCCACTGCGCCAGTTAAGGTTTTGTACAGTACTGCAGTGTACCTACTTCTGAATCAGAAGACCTGTGTTCAAGTCTCACCTGTTCCAGGTATGGATCAAAAATATCTGAATATGTTGATTAAAATATCTCCACTTTGTAGACTCTAATTTAGTAGAAAATCCACCCCAGTAATTCCAATGCCTTGATCTGGTGACATAAGTTCATCATACATTATTCTTTCCAGATTTTATGGTTGGTGGTATCATGGAGTCATAGAGACACAGATGTACAACATGGAAACAGACCCTTCAATCCAACCTGTCTATGCCGACCAGATATCCTCACCCAATCTAGCCCCACCTGCCTGCACCTGGCCCATATCCCTCCAAACCCTTCCTATTCATGTACCCATCCAGATGCCTTTTAAATGTTGCAATTGTACCAGCCTCCACCACTTCCTCTGGCAGCTCATTCCATACATGTATTACCCTCTGTGTGAAAAGTTGCCCCTTAGATCTCTTTTATATCTTTCCCCTCTCACCCTAAACTTATGCCCTCTAGTTCTGGACTCCCCAAACTCAGGGAAAAGACTTTGTCTATTTATCCTATCCATGCACCTCATAATTTTGTAAACCTCTGTAAGGTCACCCCTCAGCCTTCGACGCTCCAGGGAAAACAGCCCCAGCCTGTCCAGCCTCTCCCCTATCTACCTGTGACTCCACTTTCAAGGAGCTATGAACATGCACTCCAAGGTCTCTTTGTTCAGCAACACTCCCTAGGACCTTACCATTAAGTGTATAAGTCCTGCTAGGATTTTCTTTCCCAAATTGCAGCACCTCGCATTTATCTGAATTAAGCTCCATCTGCCGCTTCTCAGCCCATTGGCCCATCTGATCAAGATCCTGTTGTAACCTGAGGAAATCTTCTTCGCTGTCCACCACGCCCCCAATTTTGGTGTCATCTGTAAACTTACTGACCATACTTCTTATGCTCACATTCAAATCATTTACATAAATGACAAAAAGTAGAGGACCCAGCACCGATCCTTATGGCACTCCACTGGTCACAGGCCTCCATTTCTGAAAAACAACCCTCCACCACCAACCTCTGTCTTCTACCTTTGAGCCAGTTCTGTATCCAAATGGCGAGTTCTCCTTGTATTCAGTTGATTTTCTTGATGACTGCCATTATATACAGCAAGGTTAAAAGCACGGGAATTAGATAATCAGATGAAAGACTTTTATAGTACTGAAATCTATACTATGCACTTACAACCAAAATATATGTGATCATTCTTCATACAGGTGTCTGAATTTTTTAATATTTCATTCACAAAATCCTATATTAGCATAAATTACTTTTATACACCAATTTTAGTGATCTTGACAATTCATCTGTGAACCTATAGTTGATATATAGCTCTGTTACCTTGCTGAAAAAGTTGACAAGCACAGCATATTAATTCACAAGTCTTCTATTCTATATAAAGCATCCCCTTTGACAGACTGACTTGAGTTCCAGGGTAATTGACTCAGTTGATTGACTAGTGTGTGTAAAATGAGTATTGAGCTTGGATGATCTTATATTATGCTGGGCTTGGCAAAAATGTTAGCAGACACATACTGGCATGACACAAGACAGCAATGATATACTAGGTAGTAGAAACAGGACAGATGACCAAATACTTGGAGGAAAAGGAAAAGGTGGAAAGGCAGAAGGAATTAGAAAGGAAATCCAGAATTTAGGGCCCAGGCAGTAGATTTAATCTATTTCTGGGATTGATATCACTTATGCCTGAGATGGCTCCTGTGAGGCGCTTTAGTACAAGTTGCAATATTAAAGTGATTACAGAAATACAAATTGTTGGGGTTTTTGTGCTTAGAAAGCTGACATGATTGACAAGCTTCTGAAACAATTAGCCTTCACCAAAACTCACTGTAAAATATGGAGCTCAGAATGCAAAACACCCAATATAAAAACACCCAATATGTTCATCAGCAGCATTGAGGCAATTCATGGCACGTTGTTCAGGGTAATGCATCTAGCAGAAATGTCAGACTTGACTACACTCACACAAGCCTATTATTCATAGACCAGCACAGTTGAAGTATTCCAATATTAATGCTTTGGGACAAAGCCCAGATGTACAATGATAATTCAGGAGTACTTAGTGACAAAGAAATGTGTAACCAACTGTGGTACTTAAAAAAGCTTCAAAAATCATCACTACTTGTCATTAGAAGGTGAAGCCTCATAGACAGATAAAAATGCTTTTGAAGCTCTTAAGAATCACTTTCTGTATCATTTTTGCTGTGATCAAGCCCTTCCAATTTGACAGGCACTCTTGGTGAAAAAAGAGGCAACTCAACAAATGAAATTGCATCTAGTGAAAAAAAATTCGAGAAAGGGTTCACATGCTAAATCTTACCCTGAATACACAAACTCTCCTCGCTGTTACCGGGAAGTAAAAAGTCATGGGCTTTCAGAGACATGAATATTGCAGTTCCAGAGCCAGACTGAAGGCAAACAACACCATAAATACGGTGAATGCAGTAAATCTGATGTAAACTCCCTTTCTTTCCCCAGGAAGCTGACCAACCACACTGAGCATTCAGCATTCTCTGTTTTTAATGGAATTTGCAGGTTCTGTTTTCATTTCAGAACATAGCTAATGGGTTTGTTTACTTTTACATGGTTTGAATTTATTTATGAATTTATATATGAATTATTCACTCAGTCAAGACAGAGGAAACTCAGTTTCTTTGACTGAAATTCATAATTTGGGGAGTCCCTGATTTTAACTGCAATGACAATGGTATCCAATGCTCTAAGCTTTGAAATTTCCAGCTCTCTCTCTCCTGCATTAAGTTTCTCTTCAACATCTTCCTTGCTGACCAAGCTTTTAATCAACTTGCCTAATCTGTTCCAAAACAAAAACTGGAAATGTTCCATTGATCTGACAGCTTCTGTGAAGAGACTGAGAGACAGCATTTATACATCAAGAGGCTGATCTTTCACCAAAACTGGCTGCAGTTAGAGAAGTGAAGCGAGCACAAAGGAGTAAAGATCAAAAGGGCAAGGGTGTCAGGCAGGAGAAATTAAATAATAGAAGACTTGTGATTTAAAGCAGTCTTCAATGTTTTTTAGCCCTTAGCAGAAATTCTCTTGTGATTTTCCTAGCATCCCACGTGCTTCTGTAACTTAAGTTCTTTCACACCATTACTTTTTGCCAATTCTGATAAACAGGTAATTGATCGAAGATGTTAACTTTATTTCAACCTACTGACCACCTTAGACCTTCTAACATTTTCTGATTTTTCTTTAATTTCATGCTTCCAACATCCACAATATTTTGCATTTATAAGGCTACTTTGTAAATTGGTGCCATTATTGTCTGATTACATTTCTGAGCAGCAGCTTGGAATGTTTTACCTTGTTAGAAGAATTATAAAAATGTAAGTAGATGTTGTGAGTGAATGGTACCCTTCAATGAGAAAAACTGGTTTCAAATAATATTTTACAGTTTCAACATTGTCCATTTGTCTATTGTCTTTTGTGAATCCCTGCAAAACCAGCTTGTAACAAGTCGTCACTGAAGACTAGACAACCTGAATCATGAAGCATTCAGTCAACCAATCATAACAGGTTTTCATGAGCAGATCTCCAAGTTTCATTCTGTTTCCTAGCATAAAAATTAAAGGATAGCAGTTAAAAGACTTCTTATAGGTTTAAAATTGAGAGCTGAAAGGCTTCCTCCAGGCACAGAATTAACAATAGCAGTCAAAATATATTGTCATTTGACAGAGACATTCTGTTCAAAAGCACTAAAAAGTGACATTCTAATGCAAAGAAGCTTACCTCTGTGCAGTGGCCAGTTGGTTCCACTATTTTGTTTCCTTCAATTGGGCACCAAGGCTGGCGTAATGTCATTACTCCTTGTTTGGTGTGAACTCCCTCTACTGGCTGAACTTTGTTACTACAGACCTTGATCTCTTAAAGGCACAAAGCCACAATTAGCAAAATTTCTTGAAGAACCCTCATGAAAAATAATGTAAAATAGAGGCAAAAGGAAGAAAAATAAAACAGAACAGACATCCAAGATAAAAAAGGAACTAATAAGTCATAAATTCTATTTCAATAAAATGAGAATCACAGACCTTCTACAAGAAATAGAAGGCAAACATTTGCTTATGGATTGGCCAGCAAGTAACATCATCATTGAATTATTGCTTTTTAAGCAACATTTGCAGCGTGACCTTGCAGATCAAGTCATAAATGATCCTGAAGGTGGCTATTTAAAAATCTTACTAGCAATCAGAAAGGTGCAGCTTCACAGAATAAATATATCCTGTCTTTCTGAGCATGATGAAAGTGATCCAAACAAGATTTGGTCAGTAACTCAGGACCTCATGATATAAATCAACTTCAGGATTAGCAAACTCAACTAATGTTGTACAGACAGAAGCTACAATAATCTATTGCCATTTTTGTTGTTGTCAAATGCTGCAGCAAGGGCATGAGTGAGATTTATCCAAAGAAGAACTCATGAAGAGGCTAATTAAATTGGTAATTGCATCCCCTTCAGCCATAGCTTTCCAAACAAGATTTTCTGGGCATTTGCAGAGATCACATCCTTGACCCCTTTCTGGAAGTTGAACCCAACATGAAGCTATAGGAGCATTTCAACATCAACTTCATGTTTTATGGGCAGGCAACATTATGGGTAGGATCAGCAAACTGCAGCAAACCAACAAGATCACTAATAGCTGCAATTTGTCACGGCTAACCAGATGTTGTCCAGCATTTCTTCACATCTGGAAATCATGTGACACCAAAGGGGATAACATGCAGAAAGTCTGGTGTTAAAATTCAAACCAGACCCTGAAACAAGACCCAGGTGACCAACAAGTGGTACATCACCACATCACTGGCAGCACAGAAAGTCATCTAAATGTATACAAAAATATCAACAAAATAAACAGGCAGCAAACTGAAAAGCAGCTTTTGGAAGATGATCAAGTGTTCTTATTGTCAATCTCATAGACAATGTCAATGTTATAACTTGATCAGAAGCATCTTTTTTAAACTTGTAGACAAAGTCATAAGTCACATGACACCAGGTTATCATCCAACAGCTTTATTTAAAATCACAAGCTTTAGGAGATTTTACATAAACTTGTTGGCCTATGACATGGTGTTGTGTGACTTCTGACTTTTTCAAATTTGCTTATGCAATGCAGATATCATTGGCACTTATTGCCCATCCCTAATGGCCAGGTGGACAGTTAAAAGTAAACGCATCACTGTAATTGTAGAGTAGGCCAAACCACATACAGATGCTGGATTGCATTCCCTAAATAAGGTTAGTGAGATGGATTTTTACAACAATTGACAATGGCTACATGGTCACGCATTGACAAGCTTGTTATTCCAGACTTCTATTGAAATCAAATTATACTATCTGCCATGGTGGGATTTGAATACATGTCCCCAGATTATTAGCCTGGGTTTCTGGATTACTCGCCCAGTGACATTACCAATGCATCACCACATCCTCAAAATATCACTGTCCCAAAAGACAGGTTGATGAACCCTGACAGCCAAATAGGGCCATGTGCACTGTTTAAAAGACATGCTATTTTAACAGAATTACTTTATTTGTAAAACATTTCAGAGTTGCAGCTGAGTTTATTTCTTACTGATTTGTTCTGGCATGCTCCTGATGTCAGAATTACCAGAATCAATGACAGCCAGTTTGCACACTCTGTAGTATTTACCCGAAGCTGCACCTAATTTAATGTTGTTGCCACTGTACTGGTGCTCACCAGTCTTGGCTAATATAGAATCATAATCAATCTCTGATTTCCTCATGACTGGACAGCTGTTGGCATGAATACCAGCTTGGTTTTGCCTTGACAAATCATTTGTTTGTTTGTAGCCCAGCACACATTTGCCACTTTTCACAAACAACTGGAGCCTAGAATTAATGGATCCTAATTTTTTTTTGTTTTCTTGGCCGCCACCATTTTGCCTACCTAGCCATCTACTTTCCAGTGTTTGCTGAGCCCAAGGGGCCATAACAGTGAGGAGGAAGACAAGAAGGAGCCAACAGTGCAGGGTCAGACTTCACTCAGGGATGACCATAAGCAAAGAACCAAATGTGATATGTACAGCTATACGTAATGCTCCATGGAACAATATAGAAAAGACAGCATTAAACAGACCATCAATTCTGTGTATGATTGGTGTGTCATTACTGGAAATGTGTTGCTGGAAAAGCGCAGCAGGTCAGGCAGCATCCAAGGAACAGGAGAATCGACGTTTCGGGCATAAGCCCTTCTTCAGGGCATAAGCCTTTCCTGAAGAAGGGCTTATGCCCGAAACGTCGATTCTCCTGTTCCTTGGATGCTACCGGACCTGCTGCGCTTTTCCAGCAACACATTTTCAGCTCTGATCTCCAGCATCTGCAGTCCTCACTTTCTCCCTGGAGTGTCATTACACAAGTTCAACTTAGATTCATGAAATCTTCTATCTGACAGGTGCCATTAATCCAGAAATGGTAGAACAACTATGATGCACATAAGAACATAACAACATTTGAACTAGGAGCAGGAGTAGGCCATCTGACCCCTTAAGCCCACTCTGCCATTCAATAAGATCATGGCTGATCTTTTTGTGGCCTCAGCTCCACCTACCTGCTCTCTCACAATAACCCTTCATTGCTTTACTGTTCAAAACACTATCTATCTTAGCTTTAAAAACATTTACTGAGGAAGCCTCAACCACTTCACTGAGCAGGGAATTCCATAGATACACAACCCTCTAGGTAAAGACGTTCCTTCTTAATTAATTCCTAAATCTGCTCTCCCTAATTTTTCAGGTTATGCCCTCTTGTCCTAGTGTCACCCACCAGTAAAAAAAATCCTCTCTTATTCTATGTTATCTATTTCCTTCATGTCTCAATGTCAGCAGTAAATAGGATCAAAAGGGAACAAAAGTGGAAAAAGGCAAAATTATTGGTTCTTTATTTGAATTTGCACAGCGTTTGTGAAAAGGTAAATAAATTAATGGAACAAATAGAGATTACTGGGTTAGACCTAATAGCCATTTCAATGAAACAGTGACAAGGAGATCAAAACCGGTAATTAAATATTCAGGGGTATATGACATTTTCAGAATGACAAGGAGGAAGGAAAGAATGGTGAGTTTACATTGTTTGTACAGAATGGATTAAGTACAACATCAAGAAATTACCTTAGAAAATGTCAAAATCATATGAGTGGAGTTATGAAATAAGAAAGGGAAGAAGATACTGGTGTGGGAAGCCTATAGGCCCCAAAACGGTAGCTACATGGTAGGACAGAGAATAACTCTGAAGACAATGAGGGCATGTAAAAAAGATAGCCCATTAATCATGGGTGATTTTAGTCTTATGTAGATTGGGATAGTCAGATTGGCCAAGGTAGCCATAAGGATGAATTAATGCAGTGTATTCAGGACCGCCTCCGAGAACTATACATTGTGGACCCAATCATGGATCAGGCTATTTTAGAATTGATCATGTGTAATGATGCAGGTATCAGAGTAAAAGATCTCCTCAGAAAAACTGACCATGACAGGGTGGAATTTAACATTCAGCTTCAGAGAGAGAACTTGGGTCAGAAACAATAGTATTAAGCCTAAATAATTACAAAAATTAAGCACAAAATAAGAGCACACCTAGCTGGAGTTTAACAAACAATGGCAGAGTTTTAAGGAGATAGTTTATGTCTCACAGCAAAGATGTGAGAAAGAAAAATATTAGGAAAGGTTAAGCCAACTGTGCTTAACCAATGAAGTTAAGGATAGCATCAAATTGAAAGAAAGAACGTACGATGTGGGTAAGATTAGTTGTAATCCAAAGAATTGGAAGTATTTAAAACAACAAAAAACAGCCAAGAAAAAAAGGGCAAGAAGATTAAATGAAGGGGAAACGAACACGGCTAAAGATCAAAACGTTGCCTAGACCTGGTGGGGATGCATCATTTGATATTTAAAGGAATAATTACAGAGGTAATGGATGCACTCATAGTGATCTTCCAAAATCCTTAGATTCTGGACAAGTCTCAGAGGATTAGAAAACTGATAATATAACACTTTTACTTAAAAAAGGAAGGAAACAAGAAAAAAAGGTGATGATCAGCCAGTTATTTTAACATCTGTTAGTGGAAACTGTTTAGAGGGTTAGAAAGGATGTAATAGTAGAAATCTTTGAGGAGGTAATAAACAGGATAAAGGGGTAGCAGTGGACACAATGTATTTGGATTTTCAGAAGACATTTGATTAGGTACTACAAACTAGAGAGCTTATTACAGCATGAACTCATAGTGATAGAGTTAGTTTATTAGTATGAATAAAGCATTAGCTAACTAATAGAAGACAGAGAGTTGGGATAAGGGAATCATTTCAGGACGGCAGCCTGTATCTCGTGGACTACCACAGGGAATAATGCTGGGGCCAAGATTATATACAATATATGTTAATGACTTGGATGAGGAAAGGGAATGTACTAAAGCCAAGATGATACAATAATAGGTGGGATGGCAAACAGCAAGGATAATACAAAGTGTTTTATAGGTAGATTAAGCTAGTGGACAAAAAGTTGGCAGCTGGAATACAATGTGAGGTTATACACTTTGGCAGGGATAGTGGAACTGAATACAATTTAAATTGATAAAAGACTGCAGAAAGCTATAGCACAAAGGGATTTGGGAGTCCTTGTACATGAATGACAAAAAGCCACCATACAGGTTCGGTGGGCAATAAAGAAGGCAAATGGAAAATTGATCGTTATTTCAGAGGGAATGGGATACAAAAAAAAGGAATGTCTTGCTAAAAGTATACAAGGCAGAAGACAGACCGCAGCTGGAATTATGAGAACAGTTAAAGGCCCCTAACTAAAGAAAAATATACAGGCATTGGAGGCGGCCCAAAGAATGTTCATTAGGTTAAATCCAGGTATGGAAGGATAGTCTTATCAGGAGAGATTGAGAAGGTTGGGCGTGTGCTCATTGGAATTTAGAAGAAGGAGAGGTCATGCAAAATCCTTAGGGAACTTCACAAGGTCAATACAGAGAAGTTATTTCTCCTTGTGAGAGAACCTAAGGCCAGACAGCATCAGAAAAAAGGAGTCATTCATTTAAGACAGAGATGAGGAGGAATTTCTTCTCTCAGAGAATGGTGCATCTGTGGAATTCTTTACTACAGAGGATTGAAGAGGTCGGGCTGTTAAGTATGTTTTATGCTGAGATAGACACGTTGATCAATAAGGGAATCAAAGGATATGCAGAAAAGGCATGAAAGAGGATTTGATGATTGTCAGATCAGATAGGACCTTATTGAATGGTGAAGCAGACTCCAACAGCTGAATTGGCCTGGCAGAGTCTGATAATGACCCGAAACATTAACTCTGAATTCTCTCTGCAGATGCTGCCAGACTTGCTGAGCTTTTCCAGCAATTTCTGTTTTTGTTTCTGATTTACATTATCCGCAATTCTTTCAATTTTTATTTCCATATGCTGAATTTCCATATTTTTATTTCCATTTTTTCCAGTTTTTATTTCCATACTTCTGTTCCTACATCTTATGGTCACCTGACTATATATAATGTTGTTGGGGATGAATTTTGTTTGGAAAAAACGGGCATGCTATTTTATGTCTCACAGCAGATATGCAATAAAGCTTTAAAGGACATGCATATGACCTAATCATAAGTCTTAGTCATTCCTCTAGCATTATGATATAGATACATGGATGCAAACATGCTGCAGTATATCTAAATTCCTTAGCTTTGAGCAAACTCCACACAGTTACCCAAGGCTGGAATCAAACCCAGCTCCCTGGTGCTGTGAAGCAGCAGTGCTAACTACTGAGCCACCATGCCACCCAGCATTCCAAAACATGCAGTCACCATCTCATTGCTCTGCAATGAGTTTGGACTGGATGCTGTTCTAATAATCCATCTGATTGAGAACTGGAAAATAATGAAAATATTTCATTTAAACTTCCTTAAAAGATGCATTGTCAAAACGCAGAAACATTTTGACCCATCTAAGTCATAAAATTAGATTAGAAGCACACATTTAACTTCAAAACTGCATGAACCAAATGCTTTCAAAAATGAAGAATTTTCAGTTCTATGGAAGAGTGATATTGAAATCAATGTTAACTCTGTTCTTATTGCCACAGATACTGCCAGGTCTGCTTGGCTTCTCCAGAACTTTCTGTTTACATTTCAGATCTTCATGATCTACAGAGTTTTGCTTTTGGACAAGAAATGTGAAAAAAAAAAATGTTTTGACTGGGGGATGTTTGAAGCGCTGTACTGAAACATAACTTCACTCCGAGCTCTGCACAATAGCTCTGTGGTACTTAGTGAATAGAGAATTTTATTTTCTAGACCTTTTATTTGTTTATTTTTGTATTGTACACAAACAATTTAGCATCAAATACCAAAGACCACTTCTGTATTTGTCACCAATAATATTCACAGGAAACATTTATCACACAGGATCTGTTGCCATGTTGCCTAGCTCTTGGTTAGACATAAAATTAAGTTGTCAAGACTACAGAGCAACGTGTATCATCATTCTGTCCACAATGGAGGTATTAGCCGTCACTCAAAAAACACAAGCTCCAACATTATTTTACTTTCACTTCTTGCTCTGACCAAAAACTTCATATCTTCATTAACTAGAATTAGAATTGATATCACCTCAATAAATTCTTTGTCCTCACCGGGGAGATTTGACAGGCCAGTCGGTTCCCACTTATTATTAAACTACTGAAGAACAAACTCGCAATCATTCTCAAATTAGTGCAGTGAATGGTGTATTTTAAGATTTGCTGTGCATTAAATGGTTGGGAGAGGACAAAAATCATGCCATTCACCTGTTCTCAATTACAATCCATTTGCCACCAAGTGAAGTGCATTAATAGGACAGAATTTTGTTGGAGCCAAGGGGTCCTCAGTGACAGCCCCAATAACTGGAAACAACTTTGCCTGGTCCACTTTGTCATCCCCATCTACATTTCTAAGCTCTCTGGCTACTCACTAGTTACAATCAGCACTTGTTTCCACTTACAGGGCAGGGTCAACCCTGAAGAATTGCCATCTGGTCAAAGAATTGACAGCACAGCAGTCTCAACAACACGATCTGGAACAATAGCTATTGCTGGGACTGAACTTAGCAGATAGGGCACCAGTAGACAGACCACCCTCCCGGCTAGTGAGTGCCAGTGTGTGGGGCCAGGGTTGGTCAATCTGAAGAAGACTGCTATCGGACTCAACATGTTAACTCCATTGCTTTGTCCACAGGTGCAGCCAGACCTCCTGAGTTTCTTCAGCACTTCCAGCATATACAAAATTATGAAGGGAATAAAGGAAAGCGAAGACGGTTATGTCAGATTACAACAGGATCTTGATCAGATGGGCCAATGGGCTGAGAAGTGGCAGATGGAGTTTAATTCAGATAAATGCAAGGTGCTGCATTTTGGGAAAGCAAATCTTAGCAGGACTTATACACTTAATGGTAAGGTCCTAGGGAGTGTTGCTGAACAAAGAGACCTTGGAGACCACTGTTGGAATATTGCGTGCAATTCTGGTCTTCTTCCTATCGGAAAGATGTTGTGAAACTTGAAAGGGTTCAGAAAAGATTTACAAGGATGTTGCCAGGGATGGAGGATTTGAGCTATAGGGAGAGGCTGTACAGGCTGGGGCTGTTTTCCCTGGAGCGTCGGAGGCTGAGGGGTGACCTTACAGAGGTTTACAAAACAATGAGGTGCATGGATAGGATAAATAGGCAAAGTTTTTTCCCTGGGGTTGGGCAGTCCAGAACTAGAAGGCATAGGTTTAGGGTGAGAGGGGAAAGATATAAAAGAGATCTGAGGGGCAACTTTTTCACACAGAGGGTGGTACGTGTATGAAACAGGCTGCCAGAGAAAGTGGTGGAGGCTGGTACAATTGCAACATTTAAGAGGCATTTGGATGGGTATATGAAAAGGAAGGGTTTGGAGGGATATAGGCCGGATGCTGGCAGGTGGGACTAGATTGGGTTGGGATATCTGGTTGGCATGGACGGGTTGGACCGAAGGGTCTGTTTCCATACTGTATATCTCTATGACTCTATTACTCTATGAATAGATAAGATAGAAGCAGGGAAGTTGTTTCTACTGGTGGGGGAAACTAGATCGAGAGGTCATAGCCTCAAAATAAGGGTGAGCAGGTGATGGATTGAGTTGCGGAGGAAATTCTTCATTTAGAAGGTTGTGAATCTTCAACAGCCCAGTGAAGCAGTTTAGGCTACCTCACTGATATTATTTATAAGGCAAAGATAGATTTTTGAACAGTAAGGGTTATGATGAGCAGGCAGATAAGTGAAGCTGGGTCCAAGAAAAGATTGGCCATGATTTATTGAATGGCAGAGCAAGCTTGATGGACCAGATGGCCTACTCCTGCTCCTACGTCTTATGTTCTGCTGCTATTTTAGTTAACGTGATCCCTGTCAAGGCCCCCCCTCCATAGGCCATAGGTTGCTCAATAAGATCATCTGATTTACAAAGGTTTCAGCAGATACCCTCCCCACATATTGTAGGGCCCATCTGCTGGGTGGCAAAAGGAGAGAGGCGCACAAGTGGCTCAATTAGTTTCTGGGTGGGACGGTGGTCATTTATCTTCCCTAGTAAAGAGGCAATGGGAGCAGTTCATCACTGGGCACTCCACCAACCCATATCCTCCCTCACCATTTTACAGTTTCTCCACTGCATTATCTAATTACCTCTTACCAGTCTATAGTTGTCAGCTAAGTATAGGACCAAGTCAACTCTGATGCCCCATAATAAAAAATATAGCAACCACATCCCATGTTCATGCAAAGAGACAATAATCAGATCACTAATGCCCATAAGAAATGCCTTATTGTGAACTGCTACTGTAAGGAGAGATGGAACAAAGCAAGAAAGTTTCCTGAGAAAGGTGTAGACAAAAAGAGAATATCAAAATAAATAATCTTTTCAGATGTTGACAAATCTATCAATGTGCATTGCAGTCAAAACCTCAATGCTCTGCACCATGCGGTAAAACAGGGACATCAAGATGTCTGACATTTATTGGTGGAAGAAGAGATCGATGTGAATGCAGTGGGTCAGGTAAAAATGAAACTTTCTGCGCCACTGTATAAACTCAGGTTTTGTCTCCAAACCTGCACTTAATAAACTAATCTCAGTCAAGCAAAAATTAGTTACAGAAAATGTCTAGAAAAGAATGAAATCTAAATCAACCAGAATTTTCACTTCTGATCAGATTCCAGGGACTATTATTGATAAAGTGCATAAATGTCAGATGGTGACAGGGTTAGGTCCAGCTACTTCGCTCCTGTATATAAGGCTATGCTGACCCATGAAGAATAACAATTATAAACAGAAACTGCTGGAGAAACTCATAAGGTCTGGCTGCATTGGTGGAGATCGAAACAGTTATTGTTCCAAGTCCAGTACTATTCTTCAGGAAGAACAATTACCTTAAACTCAAAATGTTATTGCTGTTTCTCCATGAATGCTGCCTGACCTGCTAACTTTCTGCTTTTATTTCAGATCTCTGGTATCTATTGTATTTTGCTTTTGTGTACTTGAAGACTGGATGTTTAAACTTGATATGGCTACAGGAATGGTGCAGGAGGGAAGGATTCAGATACTTGGGTAATTGGGGCCCATGCTGGGGTAGGTGGGACCTCTACAAGCGGGATGGTCTACACTGAACCAGAGGCGTGCCAATATCCTGGGGGGGATGCTTTTCGGGAGGATTTAAACTAATTCAGCAGGGAGAAGGGAACCGGAATTGTAGGCCCAGTGTACAGGAGGTTGAGAGTGGTGAGGTAATGAGTAAGGTTTCAAGGTCGCAAGAGTGTGGCGGCAGGCAGGAAGGTGGTTTGAAGTGTGTCTACTTCAACTCCAGAAGCATCCGGAACAAGGTGGGTGAAGTTGCAGCATGTGTTGGTACCTGAGACTTCGATATTGTAGCCATTTCGGAGACATGGATAGAGCAGGGATAGAAACGGTTGCTGCAGGTTCCAGGGTTTAGATGTTTCAGTAAGAACAGGGAAGGTGGTAAAAGTGGGGGAGGTGTGGCATTGTTAGTTAAGGTCAGTATTATGTTGGCAATAAGGACGTTTGATGAGGACTCGTCTACTGAGGTAGTATGGGCTGAGGTTACAAACAGGAAAGGAGAGGTCAATGTGTTGGGAGTTTTCAAAAGGCCTCTGAAAAGTTCCAGAGATGTAGAGGAAAGGATTGCAAAGATGATTCTGGATAGGAGTGAGAGTGACAGGGGAGTTGTTATGAAGGTTTTAATTTTCCTAACATTGACTGGAAATGCTGTAGTTCGAGTACCTTAGATGGGTCAGTGTTTTGTCCAGTGTCAGGAGGGTTTCCTGACACAGTATGTAGACAGGCCAACAAGAGGCAAGGCCACACTGGATTTGGTACTGGGTAATGAACCTGGCCAGTTGTTAGATTTGGAGATAGATAAGCACTTTGATGGTAGTGACCACAGTTCGGTTAAGCTTACTTTAGTGATGGAAAGGGACAGGTATATACTGCAGGGCAAGATTTATAGCTGGGGGAAAGGCAATTATGATGCAATGAGGCAAGATTTAGGATGCATAGGATGGGAAAGAAAGAAAATTGCAGGGAATAGGCACAATTGAAATGTGGAGCTTATTTAAGGAACAGCGACTGCATGTCCTTGATAAGTATATACCTGTCAGGCAGGCAGGAAGTGATCGAGCAAGGGAACCGTAGTTTAATAAAGATGTTGAATCTCTTGTCAAGAGGAAGAAGGATGTTTACGTAAAGATGAGCCATGAAGGCTCAATTAGGATGTTGAGTGTTACAACTTAGCCAGGAAGGACCTAAAGAGAGAGCTAAAAAGAGCCAGGAGGGGTCCTGAGAGGTCTTTGCCAGGTGGGATCAAGGAAAACTCTAAAGCTTTCTATAGGTATGTCAGTACTAAAAGAATGAATACAGTAAGTTTAGGGTCTATCAAGGACAGTAGTGGGAAGATGTGCATGGAATCTGAAGAGATAGGAGAGGCGCTAAATGAATATTTTTTATCAGTATTCACACAGGAAAAAGACAATGTTGTCAATGAGAATACTGACATACAGGCAATTAGACTAGATGGGATTGAGATTAATAAGGAGGAGGTGTTAGCAATTCTGGTAAGTGTGAAAATAAATAAGTCCCCTGGGCTGGATGAGATTTATCCTAGGATTGTCTGGGAAGCTAGGGAGAAGATTGAAGAGCCTTTGGCTTTGATCTTTATGTCATCATTGTCCACAGGAATAGTGCGAGAAGACTGGAGAATAGCAAATGTTGTCCCCTTGTTCAAGGAGGGGAGTAGAGACAACTCTGGTAATTATAGACCAGTAAGCCTTAATTCAGTTGTGGGTAAAGTATTGGAAAAGGTTATAAGAAATAGGATTTATAATCGTCAAGAAAGGAATAATTTAATTAGGAATAGTCAACGCAGTTTTGTGAAGGGTAGGTCGTGCCTCACAAATCTAATTGAGTTCTTTGAGAAGGTGGCAAAACAGGTGGATGAGGGTAAAGCAGTTGATGTAGTGTAAAGTGTTTGATAATGTTCCCCACAATAGGCTATTGCAGAAAATGCGGAGGCATGGGATTGAAGGGGATTTAATGGTTTGGATCAGAAATTGGCGAGCTGAAAGAAGACAGATCGTGCTGTTTGATGGGAAATGTTCATCCTGGAGTTCAGTTATTGGTGGTGTACTGCAAGAATCTGTTTTGGGACCACTGCTGTTTGTCATTTTTATAAATGACCTGGATGAGGGCATAAAAGGATGGGTTAGTAAATTTGTGGATGACACTAAAGTCGGCGGAGTTGTGGACAGTGCGGAAGGATGTTGCAGGGCTGGGCTGAGAGGTGGCAATTGGAGTTTAATGCAGAAAAGTGTGAGGTGATTCACTTCGGAAGGATTAACAGGAATAAAGAATATTGGGCTATTGGTAAGATTCTTGGTTGTGTGGATGAGCAGAGAAATCTTGGTATCCATGTACATAGATCCCTGAAAGTTGCCATCCAGGTTGATAGGGTTGTTAAGAAGGTATATGGTGTGTTAGCTTTTATTAGTAGAAGGATTGAGTTTCGGAGCCATGAGGTCATGTTACAGCTGTACAAAACTCTAGTGCGGCCGCACTTGGAATATTGCGTACAGTTCTGGTTGCCACATCATAGAAAGGACATGGAAGCATTGGAAAAGATGCAATGGAGATTTACCAGGATGTTGCCTAGTCTGGAGGGAAGGTCTTATGAGGATAGGCTGAGGGACTCGAGGCTGTTTTCGTTAGAGAGAAGGTTAACGGATTACTTAATAGACACATACAAGATGATCAGAGGATTAGATAGGGTATAGGACAGATGTCAGATGTAGATTCTTTACTCACAGAGTAGTAAGGGCGTGGAAAGCCCTGCCTGCAACAGTAGTAGACTTGCCAATGTTAAGGACATTTAAATGGTCATTAGATAATGGAATAGTGTAGGATGGGTGGGCTTTAAATCGGTTTCACAGGTCGGCGCAACATTGAGGGCTGAAGAGCCTGTACTGCGCTGTATTGTTCTATGTTCTATGTTCTACTGAGTGTTTTAATTTTCTTATTGATACTTTCTTAACAGGCTTTCAATATGAATAATTAGCTACTAAGCACATCATTGCTAAAATGAATAAATAATACACCAATCAATCATGTAGTTAGCTCATGTTCGCAGCCCTGCAATTTATTGCTCCCTAAATGCATTTTTTTCTATGGTCTGCAATCAAACTAATGCTACTTGTCAGTGTATTTTCAAACCAGTACCTTAGATGGTTTGTATGTTTGATAAGCACCTGACTTTACTGTGTAGATATGGAAAGAATGTTTCCTCTTGTGGGAGAATCTAGAACTAGGGATGATAGTTTAAAAATAAGGGGTCATAATATCATATTCTTCAATACATCTATAGGAATATGTGTTACAAAGTATCATCAGCTTTTATAATAACATATGAAGGAATAATTTAGCAATAACTTAACCATAATTGAATATCATTGTTTGAGAATTTGACATTCTTGGCCCAAAACAGAATTACCCAACATAAAACTTTTTATATAGATTTATAAGACTTTTTAAAATATAATCTTTATTTCACTGTAAATCACTTAATCCATTTACACAGCTATTGGGGAATGAGTTAATGGTCCACTCATGCCAAGTGAATTCATCTGCCACAAATTATCATGCAATTACGTACTGCTAGTCAGCAATTGTAATTCACTGAATTTTACTATGGAAGGCATGTGGAATTGATGTTTAAGATACTTAACATCACAGAAGCTTGGAGCAGATACATGATTTAAAATGGTACTACTGTATTTTAGTTTTAACAACCAACTCTTGTATACAGTTTACTTCCACAACAATTCTATTTGCTGCATCAGACTAGATTTAATAACTAAACAGAAATACAATTGAATCTATTCAGATATGTTGAGATCATCCTCCATTTCATATATACCATCTTAGTGTATGACAAAATCTTATGAAAACTTCAAGCCCAGTGGCCTCTGGAGAAGTACATTAGTTTTCAGTGCTGCTGACCTACTTATAAATGGCTCTCTGATTTATTTTACTGGGAGTCCAATTGGATTGGTAACTTGAAAGTGACAGCTTTTACTTTGCAACAGAAGTGAGGCCAGTGGATTTGCAGCAATCAGGTTGCAGCAATAAATTCCACAGAAAAATACACTGACTACAGTATCTTGTTGCAGAAGGGTGTGCTTGTCAATTAACTGCAATAGTGATGAACTCAGCAAGTTTTTGCAATAATCCACTCAAATCATATATTAATTCCCTTTGGCTTTGCATCATTTACTACACGAATTTCTCGTAGACTGTGATTTCCTGCATCCTGGGTGAATATGGGCCATTACTGCTTCAGAAACAGCATCTTTAGAATAATTATCAAACTAAATTAAACATTGCAGTTTTCTCCTGCTGATTAACTATTATTGTTCCTTTGCATAATGGCTCTCAGATGGCAATTATTCTGAAAAGATTTCCCTCTAAGATAGTTACATTCAATGATATTACCTTAAAAGTAAGTGAAATATATCAACTGCAATTAAATAATAAAAATGCTCAAATAAAGAATTTTTAACCAAGTCACAACAGCTGTTCTGTGTGTGCCTTTAATCTGTGGTTTGACTTTGGTAGAATTGTAAGAAGCAACTGCTTTTTGCACATTTTCCAAAGTCCAGCCATTTGAGAGTTGTCTTATTCAATTTAACCAAAATACAAAGTGATAGATAGCTTTTAAGTTAAAATAATTAATCACTGTTGATTTACTGAAACTTAATCATCAAAGAAAATCAATTTAGCAATAATCCAATTTTGTCTTATAAGATGGATGGATTTTAGATATCTACCATTTATTCCAAATCTGTGGCACTGCAACTGCTTTCAAATTGTGAGAAAAACGTACAATATAGGAGTGAGAATGAATCAACCTTTTCAGCTTATTCTCATAACCAATAACTACATTTTCAGAGGAATACTCATTTTGCCAGACAATAGGTCTGGCACAATAACAAAACTAGGGGAGAACATTTATTCAACTGATTGGAGAACAATGCTAACATAGAAAATAACATAGAATACTGTACTTCCACCTTGTACATATTGAAGATAAGCTGCAACTCCTTAACCAAAAATAGAGAATAAAAAAATCCAGCAAATCTGAGCAAAAATTGCAAATATGTTTCTCCGTAGATACAAACTGCTCGAGGTTCAAGATCATGACCTAATGAAAGCAAACAGATAGTTAACTTGTGACTATGTTAAGAAAGGGAAGTGGAGTTGTGGTTAAAAGTGGTTCAGAACATAATATTATTTCACTTGATGGAATCCTCGTCTCAGAGTCAGATGTTGTTCACCAAACCGCATCCAGGATTTCAGCACATAATCTGTGTTCACATTCCAGTGCCATACTAAGGCAATAAGTATGTCACAGGTGTCAGCTTACAGATGAGATTTTAAACTGTTGTACCATCAACCTATTCCAGTGGTTCAAGCAGACATAAAAGATTTCTGGAATTGTCCTGATGTTCTCTCTCAACTAACAGTGTAAAAAAAAAGATTAACTTGTCATTCATCTCACTATTAAGGTTATTTCGAAGAGGTTATTTCTGTGTTCAAATCTGATATTATTTTTACAGATGTAATAGGTAGTGAATGTGAAGCACTGCAAGACATGAAAGGGTACGATATATGAACAAATCTTTATTTACCACATTTCCTTTCAATGTTTCATGTTATAAATGAAGAATGGTGATCCACAGAAAAATAATGTGTGATGCTTTTGTTAAATAACAAGTAAGCTATGCCTCAGTATTATGAAATGCTCCATGACTGATTAACAATGCTTTCAAGCTGTGTTCTTTATGTCTATAACAGACTCAATTTTATTTGTCTCTAATCCATCATCAAAGCAATAACATTGCTCACCTCTACTTACTGCCTCCTGCTGTTCAACTGACCTTCATACCCTCCAGAATCAACATTTTGCCAATGAATTTTTACTTTCACTGCACAAAAGCTATAACTCATCCAAACTTTCTTGTCCATTTATTATCCCATAACGTCACATCACCAATTTCCAATGATAGCCCATTCCTTCTTTTCTCTGCAAATTCACTCTTCCCTACCCATTGCCTGTTCTAATTTATAAGCCCCTGCATTGTATTCTCAACTCTAACTTTCCATCCCCTTCTTATGACGCTCATCTCCTTTCTTTACTCTGCTTAGACTCCACCTATGATACCAATATCTTTCGGCAACTTGTACTGTTCTCCCAAACATTATACTCACAGTACTTTAGCCATGCATTTGGCCACTTTTCTTATTTCATTCTGCACCTCTTCATAATGTTGTTTTTCATGTTATTGCTTTACTAAACATGTCTTTAACGACAAACAATTGCATGAAATTCATTTTTTGAATTTTTTTGCTAATAATGTAACAGGTGTTTCACATAAACTATTTTCCCATGGCAGGCACCCATTAATAAAACAAAGTATTTCTATGTCAAATAGAGTGCAATATGCTTCTCCAGCAATATGCTGTAGCCTCATTCTCTGGAGAACAACTTATGTTGTGTCAGTGTCATTTTGTTTCACTTCCCACGCCTGCCATCTTCGTATTCTCTTTGATGGAGATTGCTAGTTTCATCACAAATATGTACAAGGCTGAAACTTATTTCATCCAGAACTCTAGCAGCTAGCAGAAAGCTGAAGCCTTCCATCTCATTAATATGTGCATGACTCAAAGTCATGTCCAATAGATGAAATGGCAAAAGGCCCATGCATTTTAGTTTTTTTTTGTAATTTATGGTAAGCAAACTTCAGCAAAGGCCTATTCATTAATATATTATTCAGTCAATCTATGGTAAATAAAACACTGGGCCCTGTGCAACCCACTGTGAAGGAGAGAGCAAAGGAAAGAAGTATTCAGAGGTGTTTAGACTTAATGATTAGTAAGAATGTTGAGTCACAGTCATTGGATTGAGTGTCAGTATCTGTGACATTACTAAATGAGAGAAAGTTATCTGTTGATGTTAAATTCATGTGTATTTTATAACTGAATATAGTCATAGTCAGGTACCCAAGGTCAATTTCCAATGAAAACCTGTGTATCACTGTTGATTAGATTAGATTCCCTAGATTGTGGAAACAGGCCCTTCAGCCCAACTAGTCCACACCGACCCTCCAAAGAGTAACCCACCCAGAGCCATTTCCCTCTGACTAATGCACCTAACACTATGGGCAATTTAGCATGGCCAATTCACCTGACCTGCACATCTTTGGACTGTGGGGGAAACCAGAGCACCCGCAGGAAAAAACGTGCAAACTCCACACAGACAGTCACCCGAGGCTAGACTCAAACCTGTGACCCTGGAGCTGTGAGGCAGCAGTGCTGACCACTGAGCCACCATGCTGCCCTATTTATAATGTTAATTGTGAGCCACCATGCTGCCCTATTTATAATGTTAATTGTAGTACTAATACAGTGAACTGCCACTGAATCTTAATGCAATTTGTTTCCATATAACACAAATTATACCATGAATATTTATATGAGGATTTTAAAAAATATTTAAAATTTCTCCTTCACCTCAGTCAAAATGAATGTATTTACATTTCTCATGTTTCCATGAGAAGCAAATAATGCTGCCAAACACAGGAGTTTCATCAATCACATTGAGAACAGTAGTTGTTTTTAATCCTAATTGAATTGATGTTCTGCAATATACTGTCCCACCAAAAACAGCTTTTTTAATGAAGTCTGTGTCCCTTGTAATTGATACTGTAACAAGATTCATATTTTCATTGGTATTTGTATCTGTTTGGACAAGGATAGTACACATTGAATGACTGGTTAATTAAATGTATTTTTGCAAGAATGAAGGAGTTTTATCACTTACATATAAAGTTACTTTCAGCTACTGTGATCATTGGAAATGGCATGCCTGTGTGGTAAATATTTGTTTCTGACAAGATGCAAGTTAGCTTTTAGTAATCTTCTCGTTCATGTTCATTCTTTCTCGTTCCTAATAATTTAAAGTGCTTAGGTTCCATTCATCATCCTGTAAGTTAGAAGATAAAACCAGCAGTGTCTGTGGATGTTGCACAAAAAATTAAGGTCTGGGCATGAATTCAGCCTGGATTTTGTTGACTGTGAGCTGACAATTTCGAAACCTACACTTTGCCCAAATAATTCCAGTCGTGGATTGTAAAATAAATAATTGAGATATTGGGCATTCTTTTGTGAGAATATGAGTTGCTAACTAGAGTTGGGCTTCTCTGACATCCAGGCAGGGGAGGGAAGGGAAGGGGTTGTAAAAATTCCAGCCGGGCAATGACGCTAATCAGGCTGGTTGGCCACATGAGGCAGCGCCTATCAATTCCGCTTCATTGCGTTTGGTGAAACGGAATATTAGGAGTTGCGTGGAAAAGGGCGCCCCATCCAATGTCGCTTGTTTTGCGCCACTGCCCTTGCGGAATGTGTTAGCTCAGCACGGACAAGCCGTCGCATAACTCTTGTTCCTCACTGTTAGCAACACTCCCGATGGTCAGCTAATAGCCAGAGGCTAATTATTTTCACGAACAAAAAAAAGTTAAGAGATCTGCGTAGATTTCACACACCATTAGATGTTTAGAAGGTGAGACAGTGAAGTGCCTGTTCCTTTTGAGTTGAAGGATCATTGTAACTTCAATCGAACTATTTAATTGCAAGTTGTGAGGACAAGGTAGAAAGATTAACAAAGCAAAGTCAGGCTGAAACATTCTCATATTGAATATCATATTTGCCTTGTTTAAAATCAAGGAGCCGACAGTGACCCTTTGATGTTTATTGTCGAGCGCATCTCGTGGACCTGTAATGTCCCTATCTCTGAGCCAGGAGGCCTGGGTTCAAATGCCACCTGTTCCAAAATTGAGTGATAACATCTCTGAACAGATTGATTAGAAAATGTCGAAAAGAACACGCCTAGCAGGAGTTTTCTCCAACACTAACCAGGTAAAAGCTGGCCCGGGCATCAGAGCTGGGTGTGTGATTAAGTGGGTGAGTGTCATTCCTGATGAAGGGCTTTTGCCCGAAACGTCGATTTTCTTGCTCTCAGATGCTGCCTGACCTGCTGTGCTTTTCCAGCACCACTCTGATCTAAACTCTGGCTGTGTGATTAATCCCGCTCGGCCTAGGCAATAAAGTGGTGATCTCCCCATACAGGCCATATACTCTCCATTGCCAGCATGGTGTGCCGCACACCAGCAGACCCGATGCCTTCTCTGCTTACAGCAGTGACCGCTTGCCCAGGCTTTTCACCAGGGCATCCTTAATCCCTTGCCTTTCCTTACCCTCCCGTGTTTCCTTCGGTGATTGTCTCTCCACACCCTCTCCCTCAGCCCCCACATCAGAAAATCCCGGTTGCAGTGTCTGAGTCATCACCACCCTAGGTTACAGATCAAGTAAAAAAAAAGTGACGAGGCGACAGCGAACACTTCCTGAAAACGTGAATAATTCTCTCTTGGTGGCTAAGGGCTCAGAATAGTTCTGGTTCCAGCTATGGGTTTGGCTGTGGCTGGAGGCGCGATTGAAGCGTCATTCTTTGTCTTGAACAGCAAACAACGGGGGGGGGGGGGAGGATTTATGTTAATATGCCGTGAGTTGCCGTGATCTAGAATCCGCTGCCTGAAACTGTGATGAGTGCCGATTCACCAATAAATGTTCAAGAGGAAGTGAACAAACAATGTAAGGGGGTGGGGTTTTGTAAAGGAGTGGGGTTAATTGTACAGCTGGAACAAAGAGTTAGCACAGGCACAGTGGGCTGAATGGTCTCCTTCTGTGTTACATCCGTATTCAGTTCGGCTCCTGAATGTTACGATGGGTCTGGCTGCGATTGTCACTCGGGATTTCGTCGATGTTTCCAGTCGCGGCTGTAGTCTGTGACGGATGGTGCTGATCTTGGAACGGGCTCCAGTTATTAATTCTGACCGTGGCGATGTTGTAACTCGGATTGATTATGTCTCCAGTACTTCTTGTGTTACACGGTGACTGGGAGCCGTGTTTGGATTCAGATGGCAATACTGAATGCCTGTGGCTGCTGTCAGAATTCAGACCATCGCCCCAGGTCAGCAGGCTGGATGTGAGGCCGCGATGACACTGTCCAGGGTGCTGAAACTCTCTCTCCCGCCCCCAATAAATGAACACGTCGCACGTTTGTGCATGAAACTCCCGCATTCTTCATCGAAACTCAGGGTCCAAATGGCCAGCGTGCTGTGAAGTTGATTTGTGGGAGAGTAGGGGGTTATTCTGAAGGATATAATAACATGATGGGCCCGAACATCTGGACAGCAGTGAATCATTTACTTTAAAAAAAAAACTACTCCAAAATATTTCAGCACACAGTGAACTAACAGTGCTTTCTGGTGATATTACATTCACTGGAGTCACCGAAAGAGAGAGAGAGACACTTATTTGCACTGTGCGTTCGTGACATTGAATTTGACACAGAGAGAAGTGAACCTGAGTTTTCACCTAAGCAGACATACATTATTCCGTGTGCATTTGCAGTGGTAATCTTTTTTACTGGGGAGCAGGCGGTTCAGAATCCTTGAAAGAAAATGCATTGACCTGCTATTTGGTGCGAGTAACAATAACGAAGCTTCATGATTAAAGAAGTGAAGGTTACAGCCACAGATGGCATGTTTAGACTTAACTGGTTTAATCGATTCTCGGGTACTGGAAACATTAAATAGGCAATAACAGAACAAAATGTAAGCGGTTTTTTATGATTCTATAATCAGGAGTAGAGTCGCCTTTCTCTCTCTCTCTCTCTCTGATGCCTGTTCACAGAATAGGTTTCGACACTCAAACTCCTACCCCCTCTACAACCTTCATATTAACTGAAGTAAAAATAAATACGAATTGTTTCTTATGTCAGTGTCGAGGTCGATACTAAACAAGGTGGGGCAATGGTTACATCTCCTTTGGGGCAGAGGAATTCAGGTCGCTCGCCGGTGCTAAGTTAAAACGAAGATGCAGTTCGATTTGGTTTAAACTAAATCCCCATTGAAGCCGCCGTCCACATCTCATCGCCCTCCCCCACCACCGCACCCCACCCCACCCCCTTGCCCTAGCACTTGTTCCCACAGATTTGAATCAAATTCATGTTAAATCTGTTCAGGGAACCGGTCTGCCCCGTTCCCAAAGCCCCCCCCGGGGGGTATGTGGTATGTGACAAAACGAAGCCTTACAAACCAAAATGAGCAGGAGCTGAGCCTAACCTCCCTACCCTCACGGTCTGTGCGATGCCGATACTGAATTTTGCGGAGGTGGTGGGGGAGAGGGGAGAGAGGGAGGTCGGTCGGCGGAGGGGGGTGTTCGATGTCGGTGAGGGTTGCAGAATTAGATACCGGCAACTTTCCCTCTTGAAAGCGCTCCAGTAAAACGGCCGTGGCTATAAGGGCCGGCCGGAGATCAGTGATATTATGGTGGCGCATCTCAGCTCGTCAAAAGCAGAATATTATATCGTGGGTGAATGCTGAGGATATAGAGGGAGTGGGGAAGACACTAGTGTTTCTCCTTTGATCCCGCGGCTGTCTGTTTAAGGGATATCACGCATATTTGAAAATAAAGGTGCATGAAAAGAGGTTCGTGGGGCACAGCAGCATTATAAATGTCACATATTTGTATTGATACTCTCAGTGTCGAAGCTCCCGACTCTGGCATGGGAGAGACGGCGGCGAGAGCCGGAGAACTGTAAGGACTGATGGTCAGATTCTTGCGGGCACAGTGCGCCGATCGTGCGGTTCATTCTCACAGAGAATTGCCTGACTTTTCAGAGCGAGGTCAAAACGCTATCTGATCATTGGCGGTGGGCGGTTCCAGCCCAGGTTGCTGGGTACACTCTCACACTCAACAACCAACTGTAGGCTCTGTGCCTTTCTCTCCACCCAATCCCCCTCCAATCCCACCTCCCGAAATGTACAAGAAAACGGCCAGAGGTCGTTTCTTTCTCTCGCCGCTAATAGTATCACATCGCTCCTGATAGCCTTGCTCACAGTTCAGATCATCAACTTGTGGCTGATGGGAAGGTAGAGACGGAGCCAATGAGAATGCGGCGCATCCAATCCTTAATAACTCTGTTTTCAATGTATAATTTCAGTTACATCACACTGTAAATTTTTGCTATAAATTCTGTGTTACGATCGAGCCCTCCACTATCACCTGATGAAGGAGCATTGCTCCGAAAGCTAGTGGGCTTCCAATTAAACCTGTTGGGCTATAACCTGGTGTTGTGTGATTTTTAACTTTGTTAGCTTCGGCGATTGGTATCAGTGTAGCACTCAATAAACATTCGCGCTTTTAATACTAAAACTTGTTGCGCCAACAGCCACGCCAATCTCCAAATGCAAAGCACCCCCTGCCACCCTCGCTCCCCCCAAGCCCCGCCCCGATGGATTGCTTTACAAACACTGAGACTTCAGCTGAACCTGCAACTTTAACACTGACGATGTACACATGCTGTGGTTTGATGTCTGACCCTCTCGCCGCTCCCGCAGTTAGTTTATCAGATGTGCCTTGGTGAGGAGCCTGACTCCGAAATGATTTGCAAACAGAAAGCGTTAATTGTTGTCAGTTGTTGAGCGTCAGTTGTTTTCACACCTATATTTCAAATATTGAATCGCGCCTCTGACACTCCGGAGAGAATTCGCCCAGCCTGACTCCGAAATGATTTGCAAACAGAAAGCGTTAATTGTTGTCAGTTGTTGAGCGTCAGTTGTTTTCACACCTACATTTCAAATATTGAATCGCGCCTCTGACACTCCGGAGAGAACTTCGCCCCTGCCGGTTCCTATAATGAACTACCGACTGTAACTATGCATGCGAGAAGAGTTTACCATCAATACCGACCGACACACTCCTACTGCTTGTATCTCACAGTTGTGGCTATTCAAGTCGGTTGGCGCTCTGTCCTAGTTTTAGGCCGGACTCTCCTTCATTCCTTCGCCTGTTTACCATTTGAAGCTAACCTTCTCGATTTGAGAATGGGCACGATTTGGTCCAATAGTTGGATATAATGGGCTGGAAGACCTTAGGGGTGAGGAGACATCCGGCTGATCCTCAATGCACATTCATCTCTTAACTCTCTGCCTCTTATGAAGGTGTGTGTTCAATTAAAAGATGCTGTCCCACAGCAAGCTTTTTTTTTCAAAGAAAGAGACAAAGTTCAACATCGCTGAGTATGACTGGTACGTTAACTTCATGTGGAATCAAAACAAAAGTTATTAGTCTGCGGAAACCCTTCTCTTTTAAAAACAAGAGAACATACACCATTGTGGTTAATAAGGACACCACTGTCAATAGACAGGCCACAGCACACTCTGACAGTTGGACAGTACTCCCTCAGCCAAACGGGGAAGCACTGGACTGTTATAAACAAAACTGGACATTTTAACAGCGATCAGTGGAACAGGACACATTAACCCAGCCACAGTGACGGGTCGACCACACAAGTTTCACAAACCTGCGTTTGTGAGGGAGAGCTCAGAAACTGAACGTGTGTGTGTGTGGGGGGGGGGGGGGGGGGAGTATAAAAAAAATGTAAAATCTCACCAAATCTTAAAACGTGCGGCATTCCTTGAGAATATCCCATCCACAACAAGCACAGGAAAAGTCTAGCCGAACACTCAAAGACCAGGTTGTTTAGAAGCGGACAGATAATCTTCATGATTTCTTGTATTGAGATCAATTCCAGCGGTTGGTTTCCTCCTCCGGCCCGCCGGCAGCACCTTCTGTCTGGAGCAGCTTCCGCGCTCGGATTCGATCGAGGGGCGAGCAGGAGCGATCGGAGGGCCCAGGGACAGGATCACGACATGGTCACAAGAGAGGGATCCGAGAGCGAGTCGAACCCATTAGCAATCCCCGCATGTTCTTCATTCATTCACTGCGCAAAGGAGCACTCTTCCGCTGCAAGGAATGGCGGGACATCCCCGCTTTCCTCACACTCTGGGCTTCTTGGAAAAATCCATCCACACAAGTCCGGCTCGGCGGCGCTAAAGGGAGGCAGGGGAGAGGGAGACAGAGAAAGAGAGGAGGGAGTGACGTCAGACCGTACAGAAGAAAGACATAGAGAGCATCCCACTGCACTGCCACACACACACACACACACATATACAGCCTTCTGACGTGGTGCGTTATAGAGCAGACACACAGACAGAGAGACAGAGCCCAGAAGCTACCTCACTGCCGCTACTGACCACACATCCCGAGGAGTTGGCATCTACTAGACAAATAACCCGATGTCCCCTTCAGTCCCCTGATCGCTCATTCAGTCACTCTTATTAAAATCCTATTAGGGCCGATGAGCCGGTAGTTCTCTGGCCCCACGATCAACAGCGTGCAAGCGAGAGAAAATAAAACAGAGACAGCTACACACACACACGTACACACACACGCACATATACACACACAAATACACACATATACACACCTTATGAAAGGGAACGGACTGCGTGGCCAGCACCGGTTAAGAGTGAGTGAGCAATGCAATCACGATAATGCTGTAGTTTTGCGGCTGTCAGCCTTGGGGAGGGGGCTAGGGGGGTTCGGTTTCTGTCTGGATGTGGCCGGGAGGTGGGGGCTGCAGTTATGTTATTAACTGGCCCATCGGGAAGCAGTTCAGGAGTTGGGTCTGGAACAGCAATTCTCCTGCCAGTCTCACATATCACCTACAGAAGAGTCACCAATGTGCACTGTCACCCGGGGAGACGGCGGCCAAGTCACCGAGGCGGCTGATCAGAAAGCAGGGAGACCTGCTGACAAATGCGCCGCGTCCACCGCCACCGCCTGTTTAAATCAGACCGGAGCAGGATTCAGGGTATGGGGTGGTGAGGGCCGGAGGAGGAGATTGGAAACTTCCAGACACTGTTGCTTTCGGAGGGAAAAGCCGTTTCACAAGGATTCAAAAGCTCAACATTCTCCGGGTTTATTAAACCAACCCCGAACTCCCGGAGGTGGATGTCAACCCAGGAATGTCCAATTCGCTCTGCGACCCGTTCACAGCTGGAGCGAACCCACAAGGTCAGTCCCTGGTGTAACACATCTTGCCAACTCGGAGAGGGGGCGAGTGTCTTTCTTTAAACAGGAATGGGAACCTTTCTTAAATGCACGTTTGCCAGCTCTATCTATCCAAACGAGTTCATCTCGTACTGAAGCAGAGCTATAGAGAGCCTGTCCAAGTGCTTTCAATTCTTATCCACGGCTGAACGGTTACATGGTTTGCTAAATTGGTACTCGGTAACCAGCCTGCATTACTGACTGAATTGCAAAAGGTCATGACATTAACTGTCTTTATACAATCCCGGGACACTACCCAAAAGGAGTCTGCCGCGCTCCAGTCTCACATTTTGACATTTTAAACGTGTCGCCTTGCTACTTTATGCTGTTGAAATTGAAAGGCCAAATATCGTAAGTGATGGGGAATCTGGAGGAGCAGACTCGAAGGCAGCAGCGGGGCACAGTGTCTGCATCAGGAGCGAGCGACAGGAGCAAGGGCAATGACGGCTTTGCAATGAAAGCAAGAATTGGAGCGACCCCTTCCGTTCACATCGTCAACTGCAAGCTCCTGTCCAGGCTAAAAGCTTCCTTTGTGGTAAAAACACGAGTAGACAGAAAGCAATTGACTCCGCAGGTTTGGGGATTTTTTTTAAAAAAAAACGACCAGCGCCAGTGAAAACATGGATCTGATATCTGCCAGCGCAGCCGCGATAAGAAACCAAAGAAAAACTCTCTCAGGCTTTCAGAGTCGCACATCCAAACCGCGCGGACGTACAAATGCAATCGCTTGTCGGGTTTCCCTTCACCTACGACTTGGATCGGGGTTGGTGAGGGGGTGTACTGAGGGTAAATCTGTAGCCCAGGAATTATTGCAAGAATTTGCCTCCCATTCTGTCCAGCCAAATGCTGCTGTTCAGTTCGAATTAAGGAGTGCAGCAAGCGGGAGCCAGGCAAAAAGCAAACTCAGTAACCTACCTCAGGAAGAAGTGATATCAGCTCGGTGCTGCCGGCTGGCTCTGCAGAAAGCGGACAGGCTTCGGCCAACTTGTTAATTCATTGGCAAGAGTCTGCCGACTGAGATGTGGGGTTGTGTGTGTGTGTCGGGTGGGTGGGGGTGTGGAAGTCTGTGACTTCTATGGATCCTAATTTACAATGAGTTGGGGGCGGGGGGGTGTGTTCAGCATTGGAAATAAACACCAGCCAAGCAGCTCACGAAAATAAAAGCGTCTAAAAAGAAACCCTGTGGGCACACTAGAAAGCCGCGCCAGGATGTGAGCCCCAAACCTCTGCCCATGTGGAAACTCAAGTCTTCCCCGGCCACTTCACAGAATGACCGCCAGGTCTGCTTTCACCGTCAGTCTGTCCGCGCTGGTTGTTGCTGTTGCCAGAGTGCGGCCAACTAAACCCCTCCTTCAAATTAAATCCCCTCTCCTTCCCCGTACCTGCGTGCAGCCTTTTGTGTGTTTGTGTGTGTGCGTGTAATTCCCTGAGCATGATGTTCAGCTCATTCCGAAAGGGTGACAGAGGGAGCTCGATTATAGCCAATATCTTACACAGATACAATACAGAGAGAGAGAGAGAGAGATAAAACCAGTTAGCACTCACATTTGCGTCAGGACCCTCAAGCCGGGCTGTGCGGAGTCTCTGACAATGCGGGGTTGGCAGGTGAAAGTGAACTCTATGTGTGTGTGTGCGCGCTTCCCCCCAATCCACTGACTGAACGATCGCTGCGTTTCTCAACTCCAGAGCGGTTTGGACTTCCCTCCAGCCCTGCTTGGAAAGTACATGGCATTACATGGCATGTTTCACTGAAGCGCCCGCACACGCACTGTTTGCGTTTGTGTTTGTGTGTCTGTGTGTAGCTGTGTGTATGTGTTTGTGACTGTCTGTATGTGAGTGTGTGTTTGTGTGTGGGTGGGTGCGTGTTTGTTTGTATGGGTATGTGTAGGTGTTTGTGTGCGTGTTTGCGCGTGGGTGTCTGTGTGTTTGTG
>NC_057712.1:104458788-104473908 GCF_004010195.1 Chiloscyllium plagiosum | reverse complement strand
TGTGTTTGCATGTGTCTGTGTGTTTGTGTGTGGGTGGGTGTTTGTGTGTGTGGGTGTCTGTATGTGTTTGCATGTGTCTGTGTGTTTGTGTGACAGAGAGAGAGAAAGGGAAAAGGCGAAGAATGGTTTCTTGTCATTCAGCCGGTTCAAGCCGAGCCAAGTCAGCCTTGGCCGTCTTTGCCAGCGGCCACGACTAGTGGGGCATGTTCAATGAGCTGGCCGCCCAGCCAGGGAAGACAGAGCATCCTTATGTACAGTGCACACAGTGAGCGCTTCATGTGCATTGTTAAACAGAGGGAGACCGCTTTCCGGAGAAAACCACTTCATTAGTCTGGCCTACAGTTCAATCAATCCACAAAACGCGTTCTGATCTTGTTGCATCTATTCACAAGGCGAATGGTGGGGGGGAGAAAAACCGCCTCAAAGTGCCGCCACTCTATTTGAAAGGTGCAATCAATCCAGCTCCCCTCTCTTTAAGTAGATCCTCTCAAAAGTGGACCCTAAGTACATTTCCAACAAGAGTAAATCGCGGCGTAAATTAATATTTGTTTTTGGTTTGGCAGGAGAAGTAAAGGCAATGTTTCGTTACTGAGAAAGAAAAAAAGCGAATAGAACCGCAGTTTAAAATGCTGGCGAATGCCCTTTCACTCTTGTTACCTCTGGTTTGAGAGTTCGGTTAACCTCTCTCCTCCTATTTCTCCTCAGTCAGTTTCTGGATGCACGCTCCCAGTACATTTCCAACAAGAGTAAATCGCGACGTAAATTAATATTTGTTTTTGGTTTGGCAGGAGAGGTAAAGGCAATGTTTCGTTACTGAGAAAGAAAAAAAAGCGAATAGAACCGCAGTTTAAAAGGCTGGCGAATACCCTTTCACTCTTGTTACCTCTGGTTTGAGAGTTCGGTTAACCTCTCTCCTCCTATTTCTCCTCAGTCAGTTTCTGGATGCACGCTCCCAGGGCTAGGGTCCCGTTTGCACGGTGAATCGCTTCGGTTTTAATTCCAGCAGAGCCCACCCGTGTGTTCAGTGAACAGAAGGGGGATCTCTGCTCCAGTCCGCACGGATATGTGCGTGTGCGTGAGAGAGAGAGAGAGAGAGCTGAGGGCACAAGCATTCCCAACAAAGGGCTGGGTTAATGGATCAGCACTGGTCAAACGCTCCCTTCACACACATCGAATCTCCCCGATTTTTCAACCCGGATGGAGGCGATATTTTTAACCCAACATAAATTCGGTTGCACCCGACGTCAGGTTTTTGTTTCAAGAACAAGGGACGACAGTAACCAGAAGTAACGAGCAAACAGACAAAACCGTCGAAATCTGAAAAAAAGATGTTTGACACAGGAACGTGGGGCGCAGTCCCTGCATGTGGGCTCGAAACCTCTAATCCCATCCGACTCGTGAGCTGTTCGTGGTACAGGTTGTTTTGTGAAATAACTTTGTGCATCATTTTAACGCTCTGGCCACAAATTCAGATGTTGCCTGGACTTTTACCAGCCAGTTTGCAAATGCTTGCACCGTATAGCAAGGGGACAGAGTCAAAGCACACGTACCTCACCTCCCCTACTTGCCCCCCCCCCCCCCCTCCACCGCCTTTATGAGGGTCTTCACGACCCCCATGAATGTGCTGGGTTCTCCCAGCTCTGAGCTAGTGAGGAGACTCGGCAACTGGGAGCGGCCACTCAAACTGTGCTTTCAATCCCTTTGTGCACTCGTTAGCAATAATCAAACGTGGGAGGGCGCCGGGGGTTTGGGAGCCCCGAGGTGGTAAGTGCATCAAGTGACCCTGCAAGGAGGTGAGGCAGAAGTTAGGTTTTTACTGGAACGCTCTCAGCTCTTAAAATCGTGGACCAGCAAGAATTAAGCCGTTTAACAGGCCGAGGGGCTGGGGAGAGAGGGAGAGAGATCGTGTAACGAGGCCTCCAGGAATACCAATCCCAGGTGGCAACCCCTGTCTTCAGCAGGTGTCAGAGCTGGGCAGAGAGTTAACCGCTGGAGGGTTAATGATTCCCGTGGCTGTAGATGGAAGGAGTTTCCAACTGGGAATCACTATCCTCGCATTGTGGAGTGGGCATGGTGGAGAGCGAGAGACCGGAGCCAAGAAAATCATGAAATAATCAATAATGCCTGAAGTTTCACTTCCAGGACTCGGGATTGAGGATTGGTGAGGATTGAGGCGCGGGGAGAGGCTGTAACATGATTCCGTTACAAACTCAATTCGTTGGCAAATTGTCAATGAGGAGAAACAAGCGCATCACCCCGGTCTCCTGACAAAAAAAAACTCTTCGAGCGTCCATCGCCAATCCGCACTGAATCCATTGCAGATACGAGCGTATTCGCAGCACGAAATGTAACCGACAGGCGAGACTTCTCAAGGAGTAAATGGCTAAGGTAGTTTTAGAACCATATTTGCAGCTTTTCCCACAGGCGACGACTTGGACATTTAAAAAAAAGAATTCAAACAAAGCCGTTCGGTTCGACACTGAGCTGAAATCCATTTCAGAGTGCAAAACACCTACAACCAGGTCCCTCTAGTTCTGAAGTACTGTGGTCAGGTTATCAACACTGTCTCGCTTACTTCCAGAATTGCACTCCACATTACAGCGTTTGATTCTCCTAATAGGCTTTTGCACTTTAATTTCCACGCGAGTTTCTATTCTGCGCCTGGCTATATTCCAGAAATTGTCAAATGGTTAAGATATTACACACACACACACACACACCTCAATTCTCTTCTGAGACGCAATTCTGCAGCGAGCGCATTCTACCGGATCAGTGGTCCTTTATTATTTCTGTGCACTGACATTTATTGGCAAAAAAAAACACAAATAGAGTAAGTTCTGCTTGAAAGTCGAATGTAGAAATCTGCTGCTTACCTTGAACTGATGTGATCCGAGAAGCGCCGCTGTGAGTGGCCTGCAGCGCCGGTGCTCCACTCTGTCCAACGCGGCTGCTGCTGCCGCTAATGCTGCTGTGGGAGAGTCGCGCCCCCTCACGGTGGCACTCGCTACAACAACCTGACCAAGTCCAAAACAAAAGCGTCAACTGATTTAAACCTGATGCTGCTGCTTGGGAACTTAAAATAGATGCAACCCAATCTATAATAAGCACTTATTATCAAGGCTAGAAAAAAAATGCCATGTTATGCATCAGGGCGGATAGTTTAGGGGATATTGGGAATTGGTGAGGGCATCTGCCACGAGTTCAAATTGATACAACCATGTCCATTTCATTCGTCAAATCAATACGTTATTTACCCAAACAACCATCCCGGTTGCTATACCCACGTTACCACATATTCTGGTACTAGAATCTCAAGTGCGATCAACTGAAAAGCAAATATAAGTTGCCGTTGAAGGTAATTTTCGTTAAATATTATGTAGAGAATTAAAAGGCAATGCAGATTCATAGCTCCTTGAAAGTAGAGTCACAGGTAGATAGGATAGTGAAGAAGGCGTTTGGTATGCTTTCCTTTATTGGTCAGAGTATTGAGTACAGGAGTTGGGAGGTCATGTTTGGCTGTACAGGACATTGGTTAGGCCACTGTGGGAATATTGCGTGCAATTCTGGTCACCTTCCTATGGAAGGATATTGTAAAACTTGAAAGGGTTCAAAAGAGATTTACAAGGATATTACCAGGGTTGGAGGATTTGAGCTATAGGGAGAGGCTGAAAAGGCTGGCACTGTTTTCTCTGGAGCATCGAGACTGAGGGGTGACCTTATCGAGGTTTATAAAATCATAAAACATAGAACAATATAGTGCAGAACAGGCCCTTTGGACCTCACTGTTGCACTGACCTGTGAACTAATCTAAGCCCATCATGGGGGGCATGGATAGGTGGGGAGAGTCCAGAACAAGAGGGCCCTAGGTTTAGGGTGAGAGGGGAAAGATATAAAAGAGACCTAAGGGTCAACCTTTTCAGGCAGAGGGTGGTATGTGTACGGAGTGAGCTGCCAGAGGAAGTGGTGGAGGCTGTTACAATTGCAACATTTAAAAGACATCTATGGATATATGAATAGGAAGGGTTTGGAGGGATATGGGCCAGGTGCTGGCAGGTGGGACTAGATTGCGTTGGGATATCTGGTCGGCATGGACAGGTTGGACTGAAAGGTCTGCTTCCATGCTGTATATGTCTATGACTCTATGACAATGTATATTAATAGCACAAGAATTGTAGCATATTAGCTTCCTTGATCTTGTTCTTTTTATTATTGGGCTATTTCATTTCTAAGTGTGTGTGCAAATAGTACCAAGTTGACTATCTCAATGACAGTCACATTTAATTTGCTAGCTTCAGGTTATAATAACATACAATATACAGTATCAATTACCTGAATCCAAATAGGCACCTGAACAACATTAGAGCAAAAGAGTAGCTACAGTTCCCGGAGGGCTTCACAAAACACAGGATTGTGAATATACAGATACATTTTTTAAAAAAAACACTATTAATAAGAAACAAGTCACAATAAACTAATATCCAAGTTCAGCAAGTGACAGGGAGAGCAAATGGAATGTTGGCCTTTATTTCAAAGCGAATGGAGTATAAAATTTGGGAGATTATGTTTAAACTATCCAGAGTATAGCTTGAATACTGTGAACAGTTTGGATCCCTTGTCTGATATACTGGTATTAGAGGCAGTCTAGAGAAGATTTATTAGGCTGATACCAGGTATGAAGAGACTGTCTTATGAGGAGAGGTTGAGTAGATTGAGGCTGTACTCATTAGAATTTAGAAGAATGAAAGGTGACTTTATTGAAGCACACAAGTTTCCCAGGAGTCTTGATAGTGTAGATGTGGAAATGTTATTTCATCGTATAGGACAGGCTAGAACAAGAGGACATAATTTCAGAAGAAGAGTTGTGCATTTAAGACACACATGAGGAGAAATTTACTCTCTCACAGGGTAGTAAATTTGTGGATGTTTTTTACCACAGAGAGCGATCGAGGTTGGGTCATTAAGTATATTCAAGGCTGAAATAGACAGAAGTTTAATCAGGGGAAAGCGAGGACTGCAGATGCTGGAGAACAGAGTGAAAAAGTGTGGCGCTGGAAAAGCACAGCAGGTCAGGCAGAATCCAAGGAGCAGGAGAATTGACATTTCGGACATAAGCCCTTCATCAGGAATGTCAGAAGTTTAATCAGTAAGGGAATCAAGGGTTTGACGAAAAGGCAGGTAAATGGAGTTGAGGATTATTAGATGATGATCTCATTGAATATCAGTGCAGTCACAATAGACTCATATGTTTTTTGTCTTTAAATAATCAGGCCAGCCACAAGCCTAACAACTGAACAATTACTGCAGCCTCATTCAAATTGTCATGGAAATCTATTTACTACAAACAAATAAGACGCAATAGATATGAAACATTAACTATTTCTCTAGATGTTGCCAGACCTGCTGAATAGTTCCAGCACTTAAACATCTTTATTCTAACACTGTTGGTCATATCACTAAGTGCTCAAGATAATTGGGTTAATACCTGCGTTATTTGTATTTGCAATTTATATCAGTAAAATGGTTATGAACATAATATATATGGATAACCTGCAGTTTAATGGATCATAAATTATGTAACATTTCTTATATAATAAATAATAGTAAAAGAAGCATCACCGCCATTGCTCAATCGCCATTAATAATATCTATCTCTGTTCATTCTTCCTTTCCAACTCTATAAAAACTTCCATCATAAATCATTAACTATGCACTTCCATGATGACTCATTTATTACTTTCAGCAAGCCAATTTTGGCTAATTTCAAATTTCATTTCAATTTTATTTCTTTTTTCCCTCCCCTGTAGGTACTGAGTGATTGCTAAAATACAATTGTATTTTGACCTGAATTGGACATTACTAACTGCAAGGGCTCGCACGCAATGTCTGGTTTTCTCAAATCTCAAGTAGCCAACTTTCCAGACAAGACAAAGAAAAATACTGTAAAAACAGTCTGAATCTTCCCTTGAAGTGCAGAAACATTGACATTAATGACTGGGAAGTGTTTGCTACAAATCATTTAGAATGGTGATGGGTTATCTATCAGTATGCATCATGCTCAGATGTAAACTGGTAGAGGGAATGAAAGGGAGGAAAGAAAATCTTGATCTCTAAATTCCATTACTCTGTAGGGCATTCTATTCCAAATGTCAAAGGACCTCTGGGTCAGATATTGGTCTGTTAAGGCACATGGAAACCCATGGCAGAAATACATGACCAGGAGTAGATGGCATCCTCAAATCAAGAGTGTTGATTGACAGTCAGTAGCATTCTCTGATGCTTTACCTAAGTACTTTTGCTTATATCCAAGTACCAGCAGTCAGTGTCAGCAGTCAAACCTGGGATTTGTGGGGCATGTTATCAGTCACATCATAGGAAATCCCAATAGTGTCTGTTCTGTAGGTCCTCTTCAAATTTTAAACAGGTACCTCCCCTAAATGCCCAACATAACTCAGAGATGGTTAAGATCAACTATAGTACAACAACTTCTAGTGTGGCAATGATTAACAAACTCAGCACAAAGGGGTAAACCAGCCTGGTTGTAGGTTCTTGCTATTTGGTGGAATCATACACCAAGCTAATAAAGTAAAAATGCTCTTAATATTTATTTCAGAAATAACAATAGGGCACAATGGCAATACTAAGCGTAAAGCAATTAAACTTAACTCAAGGGAAAAATATCCACATTTGTTCCAAGGACTGGATTCACACATCAAAGAAATCCAATCCAATCCAATCCAATTCCATTTCCTTATCATTCTTAGTACAGACACAATGCACATTAATTAGCCTATCAGATATCGTTCACACAATTTCTGCAAAAGATATTTTGCACCATATAATGGTGCTTTGAAGCAGGTTAATGTGCTTTGAATTTGTTTAAATGGGCCATATACAGACAGTACAAATTGGACGTTACTTTTCAGAAACATTGAACCAGAAGCTCCAGTCTCATCATAATCGTGACCTAAGCAGATATTTCTTGGCAAGCTAATCATGCATTTATCAAAATTACCCTTAATTGATTTTTGTGTACATTTCTACACAAAATAAAGCTTTAAAAAGGCTTATTGATAAATGAAACAGAAACACTTCAGGTCACAATGCATATATTACTTACTAAAAGTCTAAAAGACTAAATCCAATTAAACATGCCCTGGAGCCCAGAAGAGAGAAAGCAGGGATATCAAACTAACAATTTCAACTATAACAGTTTAAAAGATAACAGCTTTCTCTGGAGTAAGGTTAATTGAAAACATGGAAGAGAAACTGTGTTAATTTTAACAAAAAAAAATAGAAATACGCAAACACGTTGCAAGACCAGAGGAAATTAACATTGAATCTTTTTCCCATCAGTGCTGTTATTCAGAGTCAAACTCCCTTTCTAAAATGAATGGGAAAATAAATTTAACCTTAAAACTTAAGCGTGGCTCAAAGTTATTCGTGAATACTTCAATTATGTTATTCCGTGGAAGGGCAAAGGGAAAGAGATCATTAAAGAAAAGTAAATGATGTATATAGTCATACTCAACACATCATACCTTACAAATTATGCTACAGATACTTTCATCACCATTATATATGACCTGTACCACCAGCAGGCCACAACTACCATTGATATGCAGTCAGGTGGTAGTTCCCCTCGGAGTTGTCAAGAATGACTGAAGAACCTACATACTCTAATGGTATCAGTCGAATACACTTAAGAAAATCTCCTGCTGATTATCACCTTCTACCTTAACTCAAGTGATGTATTAGTACTCTTCCATGTTCAGCACTGCGGGTAGCAAAGACTCAAGAAATATCCTTTCCATTAGCAAGAATGGCTGAATTGCACACTACTGGTCAAGTTGGCCAGGTCAAATGGGCTTAAAGCAGATGGTGAGGAAACAACCAGGAAGGGAAAAAGAAAGTTCTTGATATCCCTGTTAATGGCCCAAATGACAACCTACAGCCTCATGGCTCACCAGTTCCCTCATTCTGCCATTATCATCAAGCTAGCAGACCAATGCTGCTTCAATGAGGAGTGGAGGATAGAATGACAGGAGCAGTACCAAGCATACTTAAAACTTTCTCCACTTGATGAATGTGGTTTTTGCTGACTGAGTCATCCCTAATGGCCATGGAGAAACTGGTGGTGGGCTCCCTTCTTAAACTGCTACAATGTATGTGGGGCAGGTAGACTCACAAAGCTGTTAGGGAGGGAGGTCAAGGATTTTGGCCTGGTGACCATGAAGGAATGGCAACACATTTCCCATCATGATGATGAGTGGTTGATGTGGTATTGTAGGCGATGATTTCCATGTATTTGCTGCCCTCGCCCTTCAAGATGGAAGGGACTATTGCTTTAGAATGTGCTGTCTAAGGATCCTTGGTGAATTTCTGCAGCAAATTTTATGAATGGTACAAACTTCTGCCACTGTGCATTGGTGCTGGAGGGACTGTGGACTGATCTGTCCTTGCTTGACAAGCTTTGAGAGTGTTGTTGGAGATTCCATCACAGTCCTGACTTATGATTTGTAGATGGTGGACAGGCTTTGGGGAATCAAGAGGTGAGTGAATCACTATAGGATTCCTAGACTCTGAGCTGCTCTTGTAGTCGCAGTATTTGTATAACTAGTCCAGTTCAGCTTCTGGTCAATGGTAGCCCCCAGGATGTGGATAGTGAGGGATTCAGTGATGATAATGCCATTCAAAGTCAATGGGCTACCTTTCCAATTTGCCCTCAGTCTGTGTTCATTTGTCCTCAGTTGTTCAAATATATGGAAGCAATTCCTTCCTTTGTAACACTCTCCAGACTGTTCATGATTATATTATTGACTTAATACTACAATTAACTTAGTAATAAAGACCATCATTATTTTTAATAACTGAAACCTTTACTGGAAAGGAACATTATTTACTGTTGAATATCAAAATAGATCCACAACTTTTGATGTAGCTAGGCCAGTCCCAACCCAAGGTCTGTGCTGCAGACCCATCCTTGGGTCTGCTTGTTTTTCCTTAGATCTGGTAGGGCTCTTACACACACTGAATGTACCTTCTCCCATCACCAAATCACCAATTCCTCTATTAACAACCATCGGTAAATCACTTGTGTTTCTAACCTGAATTATTTACATCAAAGGTGAGGAAAAGGTAGGCAGAATGGGAATGAGTGAAACCAAAATGGTGTTTGGAAGGGGAAATAATGCACTGTATCCCCCTCAGGGCCCACCTATCTATGAAGGCAATGAGATTTTGGTGACACCACATGCACCCTCTCCAAGAATACCTGCTAAAAGCATAGCTTGCATACAACTGTACAGTTTTTCTGGGTCGGCTTTATATCATTTTTAAAACAACCTGCCTAGAGATGTTGTCACACACCTGTGGAGCATGTGGGACTTGAACCCAGGCCTCTTGACTCAGATGCAAGGACACTAACAATGCACGACAAGAGGCCTCGCTACAAGTCTTTTACTTTTCCTTTTTCTTTATTTTCCTACCCAGAACTGTTAGCACATACAAGTGAGTGACCTTCCTATCACTAAAATCACCATGATTGTTTTTAAGGTGACTGACTACGACTAGTAAAGACACCCATATAGCCAATTCAATATTTACAAGCAAATTCCATTGAGGTCAACCAGTCTGCTTTTCTTAATTTAACCAACGTTTCTAATCAATCTGTTCAGAAATGTTATTACACACGTCTGTAGCAGGTGGAACTTGAACCCAGGAGTAGGGACACTACCACTGCACCACAAGAAATGTTCAGGTGATAAGTGTGAGCTGGGCAGGCCATTGCCTCTTACCAAGTGATCACACATCTGATGAGCTCCACAAGGACATTTCCCACGAGTCTTATCGGAGCTATGACACTATTAAATAAATATCTGTGCACCAGTAGGGTGTTAATTAAATTTGGATCATTAATAAACCCCTCTTGCTTCTCATTGATTCTAGGGAAAATTTGTTTCAGGTGGTGTGCTTACTGGCTCTCATAACAAAAGTACAAGCACGGACAGCAGAGATAGAGGTCACTTGACTACAGCAAGCTAGCCTGAACACACGATAGACAAATACATGCTCCAAACATCACACCTTCCAGTCCAAGATGACAGTGGAGGAGGGTTCCTATGCCAGAGTTCATTTGCTCTGATAATTTCTCTTTCTCTTTATCCTTTACTTTAGTTTAACTTACTTAGCCTTGAGCTTGGACGGTATCAGTGGCATCAAGAGCCCAGCGTGCAGACCTTGAGTGAAGCCAGGGTGTGGACCTCGAGCAGTCTCCAGCCAGGCCCAGGGAGTGGACCTTGAGCAGTCTCCAGCCAGGCCCACAGCGTGGACCTCGAACAGTCTCCAGCCAGGCCCAGGGTGTGGACCTCGAGCAGTCTCCAGCCAGGCCCAGTGCACGGACCTCGAACAGTCTTCAGCCAGGCTGAGACCGTGAGGCTCGAGCAGTCTCCAGCCAGGCCCAGTGCACGGACCTTGAACAGTGTCCAGCCAGGCCCAGAGCCTGGAGCTTGGGCAGGCCCTGGGTGTGGAGGAGAGGGAGTCCCTATTTGCTTTTCTGGAGCAAGCACAGGAACTGGAATTCAATGAAAGAGGCAACATCGATGGGGTATGCCCAGCGGCAAGGATGGCACTTGAGGATCTGCAACTTCGATGTTAGTTGGGTCCAACATAGATGGAGGCAAAGTGGTTGCAGAGGGATGGCGACATAGATGTCTTTGACGATGATGAGCTGGCTCAGGACCAATGGACTGATGTACCTTTTTATTGCGTATTCTTAAATTATTCAAAATGGCGACATTTTGTGGTGGCAAATGAAAGCTTTTCACTGTACTTTATTGTATTTCCACTGTAAAATATGTGTGACCATAAAATCAAAATCAAATCTTTCCATTAAAATTTGCAGACGCTACCATTCGCAGCTATAAGTTATCCAAGTTACCCAATATCTAGTCAACAATGAATATTATCATCATTAACAAAAGTTTCTGAATTATAATCAATCAAGTGTCTTTTCATTGGTCTCTGTACATGAATTACATGGAGATCTGAGAATGATACCCATGTACCTTGTTATTGTGATGATGCCTCCATGTTCTTAGAATGCTATCCCTTCCCCAATGAGTCTCATTCCAATGGTAAGTGCTGTTACTGTGGACTCCATTATTGCTGATCCATTTCCATTGTTGAATAATGGTGAACCTCTGGAACTGATGGTCATTCTGTACTCTGGAGAGATGGTGAGACCACAACTTCATGATCAGTTGCCTGCAGTAAAAGAATAGCTTCACTGGTTGTATGCTTATGCCTGTGATAGTGATCATGTAGCTGGCCATCCACATTTATCACCTATGATCGGAATGACAAAAGTCCCAAGTTGCCAGGTAGACTGACTTTTGTTAAAAGCATTGCATATTTGCACTTTGGCTGGCTTCAAATACTCTGGTCTGGGAAGATGTCAGTTTTATCAAAATGAAATTTGTCTTTCTCTCATTTCCCTTGATTTTGACACTTCTGCCTGTTACTATTGGTTTCAATAGTTTTTTCAATATTCAATTTGGGAGTGACTGCCTTCAGTGCCTTTGGTCAATTTGTTTCTCCACTTGGTTTACCTTGTACAAATCTTTACTGGATTTGCTTGATTTCTTTATGATTACCTGGGTGCTTTATATTGCTGCCTCACCCTTCCTATGTAGTGTGGAGGTGACGCATGATGTTGAATTTTTTAATCATTTATGAAGTACCAGAATCCTTTACTCATGAATTGAGGGCAATTTTCAATCATAATGCCATTTTAACTGACATATTTTCAGGCATTCCACGGTCTCGTCAATAATCATTGACATCGGAGACTCTAATTCTCAGTGGTCAGATTAGTAGTCAACAGTGACAACACAATTAGTTCCTGTGAGCCTGAAGAGGTCTGGTCTGTGGTGTCATGAGTCAAGGGTCTCTTTTAGCTTGCCTAGCTTGGCATTCGTTATGGCCACTACACTGGTTGATGCGGTGCTTAATCTTGTTGTTCATGTTTGTGGTATGTTTGGCACTTCCCTTTCCTTCCTCTGACAAGACACAATTCTTGATGACTTGCATGACTGCAATTCAGCAGCTGTCTTCTCACCTCTTTAGGAATAGCAATCAACTTTCTTTTGTACAATGTAAACTTCCCAACTTTAGTACATGTTCATGGATCGAAAGAATCAACAAAAGATAAACAAAAATAAGCGGTAATGATTTTCTGGAATAAACTGATTCTCAGGATGAAAGGGACAAAGGCAAGCTGTTATCCAGAGATTGAAAGCAATTAGCCACGTCTTGGTGAGTTTGCATAAACAAAACTGCTTCGATATCTCCTTGATAAACTGGATGCTTTATTACCTCAAAAGACAATGTTTGCTCTGCAGAAGACTTTAAAGAATTTATTGCAGGAAAAGCTGTGTTTCAAATACACAAATAACCCCAAATCTAACAAGGAACAGATGAGGTGTTATGATAAGAAGCGAGCAACATACCTGAGGTCACCAGGAATGTAATCAATGTTGGGGGTGAAAGAATCTTTTGAATTGTCAATAATGCCATACCACAAACTTGAAGGTGGGAACATTGTACAAGAGTCCAACATCAGAACAAGTCAGCAGTAGAACTTTGAAGAACAGTACTGCAGAAGGACTTCATGCATCTACAATGGAATCTTTCTATTGTTCAGCTTCAGCTTCATCTAGCAGGATCTCTTGCAGTATCACTAGATTATGATCAGAGTTTGCAATGGCTTCTTCCATTATGTTTCCACATACATAGATGAGCAGATAATTCAAAATAACTTCCACACAAGGAGAATCATTCATTATCTCATGCTGTCTGTATTGATAACCTTCTGGAGCAGTGGAAATGCCAATGGCATACTCATCCATCTGTAACTCTGAAAATTCACATAGAATATAGTTAGAAAACTGTTGCTTGTATCTAGCTTCAATTGCCAGTAACTATTCTTCGCACTAAGTTTGGTAAAGATCTTTTCCTTTGCAAGTGGCAGCAAAATTTCTTCAATGGTTAGCATAGTGTAATGCTATCTCTTCAAAGTTTTATTGAGATGTTTTATGTCTGTCACACAGTTCCAACTGTCCATTAGTTTGTATTCACAGCTTTACAGGTTTTTTTTCCACTGCTAGTATGCTGCTAATGTAGTCTGCTAGAGGTCACTTTCTTAATGACTCCCTTCTTTTCCAGCTCTTCAACCTTGTCTTTGAGACTGGATTAAGGGTGTCTGAAACCATTCTCAGCTGATGGTCCCTCACTCTCAACTACTTTAAGATGATATTCACCAGGAAGTCATCCAAGATCTGTAAACTCATATTTGTAATATTCTTAGATCTGTGTAACAGCCATTGGCCAAGTGGCCTAGAATATGCTAGAAATCTCTTCTGGCTTATGTAGGGCTACCAGTCAAAGATTTTCATGGCTTATATGGAACTCCGTGTCATCACTGGGCTCTCAGCCTTGTTTGCCCTCTTGGAATGAATATTGTTCAATCATACAGCCTGAACTTTACCTTCACGGCCTTCATTATTAGGTCTATCTTGAGCTGCAATGCACAGATTGACATTGTCAACTAACTTAGATTTGGGTCATTTGGGATTGCAGTATGGTCCGCTTATGGGTATTGAAAGCTACATGTATGAATACACAGGGACCTATTTGTGCAGTCTGTTTTACAAAGTTTATAAATATTGGCTGTTAAATGTCAGACAACATTAATGGGTGTATTTTCCATGACAAAACCTTTACCAAAGTCAATGTTCCAGCTGATCAGCTCTTCCTCTCTTGCAGTATAATTGTTTTTTTGTTGTTGAATTAGTATCCTTGTGAAATGTCCTGATAAGTGCAAAACAAAATCTTTAATGCAGTGTATTTTTTTTTCAACAATCGTCAGAAATTGAACACCAGGAAAATGGATTCCTGGCATTCAAAGCAACACAAATGTAGTCAAAAGAATGAAAAATGGAGAGTACATCTCATCAGCTGGGAAACATAATTAATTCAGGATGGAGCCTGAAGATTTTTAGACTTCAGAGGACAGTTAGAACTATTTTTGAGACATATGGGTGTGAGGGACTAGAGATGATCAGGGCAGGATGCAAACTATTAGGAGAGATCAGATCTTGGTCACAGTGGATCGAACATTTCAAAGCCAAACAATGGACAACTGAAGTCAACAGAATCATTCATAATAAAAACAGTTCTGTACAGAACGTCATTCAACCAATAATTAAGCTTACCAAAGGTTCCTTTAATATAATACATTTACATCTGAGAAATTTATCCAGGTACCTTTTCAAAGTTAGATAACAATATAATTGGTCTAGAAAATCCCACTGTTTGCAGAAACTTTTGAACGGAGGTGCAGAAATAAAGAATTATGGTCAATGGCTATTTTTCTGGAGGAACATTTTAATGGAATTTAATGTTCAAAGTTTGTGAGAAGATTTGTAGCTCGGGTGCTCGTTGCTGTGGTTCTGTTCGCCAAGCTGGAAGTTCTTGTTGCAAGCATTTTGTCCCCTGTCTAGGTGACATCCTCAGTGCTTGGGAGCCTCCTGTAAAGCGCTTCTGTGGTGTTTCCTCCGGCATTTATAGAGGCCTGTCCCTGCCGCTTCCGGTTGTCCGCTGTAGTGGCCGGTATATTGGGTCCAGGTCTATGTGTTTGTTGATGGAGTTTGTGGACCACAAATTCAACCCAAACTCTGGGTCAGATACGTTGATGACACCTTTGTAAATCATTAAAAACACGGAAATAGAGAAAACACACCGGATCATCAACTCCACACTCACAGGAATCCGATTCACGAGAGAGGAAGAAAAGGACAACCAACTCCCATTCCTAGACGTGAGGGTACAGAGAACACCAAACGGAGAATTCACCACTAAGGTACACAGGAAAGCCACACACACAGACCAAGTCCTGAACTATGAAAGCAACCACCCCAATACACACAAACGAAGTTGCATCAAGACACTATTCAAAAGGGCCACAACACACTGCAGCACACCAGAACTGCAAAAAGAGGAAGAGGAACACCTATACAAGGTATTCGCAAAAAACGGATACCCTCGCAATTTCATCAACAGATG
>NC_057712.1:104456929-104458664 GCF_004010195.1 Chiloscyllium plagiosum | reverse complement strand
GAAACAAAGAACAGCCAGGGAATTCCTAGAAGCATGGCACTCATCCACAAACTCCATCAACAAACACATCGACCTGGACCCAATATACCGGCCACTACAGCGGACAGCTGAAACTGACAACCGGAAGCGGCCACTATAAGTGCCGGAGGAAACACCACAGAAGCGCTTCACAGGAGGCTCCCAAGTACTGAGGATGTCACCTAGACAGGGGACGAAACGTTTGCAACAAAAACTTCCAGCTCGGCGAACAGAACCACAACAGGAATTTAATGGTCTGTATTGGGACCTTTGCTTTTCTTGATCTGGTTCTGGGGCTTGGTGGGCAGGAGGCAATTTCAAAATTTGCAGGTGATGCAAATTTGTATTCTTAGCATTACAGATGTTTTTTTGGAAGAATTGTAAACTCTAAGGACAGTGCAGAGTTCCCAAAGACTGGTGGAGTGGACAGATATGTGGCAGGTGAAGTTCAATGGAGAGAAGTGTGAGGTGATGCATTTTGGTAGGAAAATCATTGAAAGACAATATCAGATTGACTTGTGATCCTAAAGGTGTTGCAGAAGGAGAGGGACCGGAGTGTGTAAGTGCATAGATCATTGAAGGTGGCAGCAGAGGCGGAGAAAACATTTAAGAAAGTACATAGGGTGCTCAGCTTTATTATTAGGGGCATAGAGTACAAAAGCAAGGAGGTGATGTTGATCTTGTAAGAGACACTTAACAGACCTTAACTGGAGTATTGTATTCAGTTGTGGGCACCACTTTATAGGAAAGATGTCAACACATTAAAGTGCAGAAGTGAATTTCAAGAATGGTTCCAGGAATGACTAACTTCAGTTATGAAGACAAATTGAAGAAGTTGGAGCTGTACTCCTTGAAGAGAAAAAGGCTGAGAGGAGTTTTGACAGCTTTGGAAGTCATGAGTGTGCTGGAATGAGTATAAAGGGGGCTCCTGTTCCAGCTAGTAAAAGGAACAAGTAACAGAAGGCACAGAGTTAAGATGATGTGCAAAAGAAGCAAGGGTGATATGAGAAAAAAAAACTTATTCACACATCAAGCAGTTAGGGTGTGGAATGCATATTCACCTGAGAAGCAGATCCACCGGAGGCATTCAAAAGGGCATTGGATGATTATTTATATCAAAATAGTAGGCAGAAGATCAGCACTAGATAATAATGCTCCATTGAAGAGTTTAAGCAGGCTCAATGGGCCAATTGGCCCCCCTCTGCATAGTGACATTTCAGTGATGCTGAGGTAATTTGAGTTTCATGGTATATATAAGTAGTAAACCTAACGTAGCCAGTTAACATAGAACATAGAACATTACAGCACAGTACAGGCCCTTTGGCCCTCGATGTTGCGCCGACCTATGATACCAATCTGAAGCTCATCTAACCTATGCTATTCCATGTATGTCCAAATGCTTGTCCAATGACGACTTAAATGCACTTAAAGTTGGCGAATCTACTACCGTTACAGGCAAAGTATTCCATACCCTTACTACTCTCTGAGTAAAGAAACTACCTCTGACATCTGTCCTATATCTATCACCCCTCAATTTAAAGCTATGCCCCCTCGTGCTCGCCGTCACCATTCTTGGAAAAAGGCTCTCCCTGTCCACCCTATCTAACCCTCTGATTATCTTATATGTCTCTATTAAGTCTCCTCTCAACCTTCTTCTCTCCAATGAAAACAGCCTCAAGTCCCTTAGCCTTTCCTCGTAAGACCTTCCCTCCATACC
>NC_057712.1:104382750-104456293 GCF_004010195.1 Chiloscyllium plagiosum | reverse complement strand
CAATACTCCAAGTGCGGCTGCACCAGAGTTTTGTACAGCTGTAGTATAACCTCATGGTTCCGGAACTCGATCCCTCTATTAATAAAAGCTAAAACACTATATTCCTTCTTAACAACCCTGTCAACCTGGGTGGCAACTTTCAAGGATCTGTGTACCTGGACACCGAGATCTCTCTGCTCATCTACACTACCAAGAATCTTACCATTAGCCCAGTACTTCGCATTCTGGTTACTCCGACCAAAGTGAATCACCTCACACTTGTCCGCAATAAACTCCATTTGCCACCTCTCAGCCCAGCTCTGCAGCTTATCTATGTCTCTCTGTAACCCACAACATCCTTTGTCAATATCGACAACTCCACCGACCTTAGTGTCATCTGAAAATTTACTAACCCACCCTTCTACGCCCTCATCCAGCTCGTTTATAGAAATGACGAACAGCAGTGGACCCAACATCAACACTTGTGGTACACCACTGGTAACTGGACTCCAGGATGAACATTTCCCATCAACCACCATCCTCTGTCTTATTTAAGCCAATTATTGATCCAAACTGCTATATCTCCCACAATCCCATTCTTCAGCATTTTGTACAATAGCTTACTGTGGGGAACCTTATCGAACGCCTTGCTGAAATCCATATACACCACATCAACCGGTTTACTCTCATCTACCTGTGTGGTCACCTTCTCAAAGAACTCAATAAGGTTTGTGACGCACAACCTACCCTTCACAAAACCGTGCTGACTATCCCTAATCAAATTATTCTTTTCTAGATGATTATAAATCCTATCTCTTATAACCTTTTCCAATACTTTACCAACAACTGAAGTAAGGTTCACTGGTCTATAATTATCAGGGTTGTCTCTACTCCCCTTCTTGAACAGGGAAACCACATTTGCTATCCTCCAGTCTTCTGGCACTATTCCTGTAGACAATGATAATCTAAAGATCAATGCCAAAGGCTCGGAAATCTCCTCCCTGGCTTTCCAGAGGATCCTAAGATAAATCCCATCCGGCCCAGGGGACTTATCTATTTTCACACTCTGCAGGATTTCTAATACCTCTTCCTTGTGAACCTCAATCCCACCGAGTCTAGTAGCCTGTATCTCAGCATTCTCCTCGACAACATTGTTGTTTTCTAGAGTGAATACTGTCGAAAAATATTCATCTAGTGCTTCCCCTATCTCCTCTGACTCCACACACAACTTCCCACTACTATCCTTGATTGGCCCTAATCTTACTCTCGTCATTCTTTTATTCCTTAAATACCTATAGAAAGCCTTAGGGTTTACCCTGAGCCTATCCGCCAACAATTTCTCATGTCTCCTCCTGGCTCTTCTGAGCTCTCTCCTTAGGTCTTTCCTGGCTACCTTGTAACCCTCAAGTGCCTTCACATCTCATCCTAACATAAGCCTTCTTCTTCATCTTGACCAGAGATTCCACTTCCTTCGTAAATCACAGCTCCCGCGCTCTACAGCTTCCTCCCTGCCTGACAGGTACATACTTATCTAGGACACTCAGGAGCTTTTCCTTGAATAAGCTCCACATTTCTAATGTGCCCATCCCCTGCAGTTTCCTTCCCCATCCTATGCTTCCTAAATCTTGCCTAATTGCATCGTAATTGCCTTTCCCCCAGCTGTAATTCTTGCCCAGTGGTATACACCTATCCCTTTCTATCACTAAAGTAAACATAACAGAATTGTGATTGCTATCACCAAAGTGCTCACCTACTTCCAAGTCTAACACCTGGCCGGGCTCATTACCCAGTGCCAAATCTAATGTGGCTTTGCCCCTTGATGGCCTGTCTACACACTGTCAGGAAGCCCTCCTGCACACACTGGACAAAAACTGACCCATCTATAGTACTATAGTGTTCCCAGTCAATATTTGGAAAGTTGAAGTCCCCCATGACAACTACCCTGTCTCTTTCACTCCTATCCTAAGTTGTAACATCTTATAAAATTAAAAGACACTCTCCAAGTTACACCTGCCTATTTGTCCTAATATCTTCAGAAAGATTTATGTCCAGCATTCTTGATATATTTGGTGACTGTTTATTTTTAATGCATAACGTAAGTGGTTTTTTTTGAGCATCAGAAAAAAAGAAATACTCATGCTGTTCATTGTTTCTCTGTTTAATAAAAATATAAAATTCTGGGTACTATTCCTAACAATTGGTTGTGCTGGGGTTCCGACACGCAGGCTGGCTTCATCAATATGCAAGAGTGCAGAAGTTGAATTGATTAACAAACAGCAAGCTGTATCAGGCTTTGTGAATGGCTATTCCTGGCAATCATTAAAAAAAATTACAAGTGGCAGGCACAAGGCATGGTGGAAGCAATATTCCACAATTTTGGGGAGTCTAATCAACTGAGACTGATAGCTTTAGCAAACACAGTGAGTTCAAAATTCAGCTGTCTGAAACAAGCACAGGCTTGTGTGGGTTTAATCACTTGCTTTTAAGTTTTGCTTTTTGTCCAATATGCATTATGTCACAACAGTATTTCTTTACATAATTCTATTTCCTAGTACTAATCTAAATATTTCCTACACGTGCAATAATAACTCATTGTTTAGTTCAGTGTGGTGCTGGAAAAGCACAGCAGGTCAGGCAGCATCCGAGGTACAGGAAAATTGATGTTTCGGGCAAAAGCCCTTCATCAGGAATAATCACTTTTGCCTAGTAATAATTTATTGCTATTTCTTTGAATATGAAATTTGAGGAAAATTCACACAATTTGCAATTGTGAACTTGTATCTTGTTATTTTATTCATTCTTAATCCTTTCCAGATATTCATTTTTTTTTTAAAGAAGAGTTAATTCCCTTGCTTTGTGCAATATTGCTGAGCTCATCTTCTTCAGAAAATTCTTGTGATCCTCCCTACCTGATCAGAAATATCCTGCAATTTATGCATTATCTAATCCACAGTGGTGCAATGAAATAGGACTCTCAGATCTGTTGTTGACTTGCTGAGCCATTTCAGAGGACAATTATAAGACATCCAGATTGCTGTGGGTCTGGAGTCAACTTTAGACCAAACCAGGTAAGAATAGCAGATTGCCTTCTCTAAAAGGAACCAGATGGCTTTTTAGGATAATGATAATAGTTTCATGACACCATTACTAAATCTACGTCTCAATTCCAGATTTTTTAACTGTTAAAAATTGCACACCAGGTTTTAGTCCAACAGGTTTATTTGGTAACACCAGCTTTCGGAGTGCTGCTCCTTCATCAGGTGGTTGTGGAGTATAAGATCATAAAACACAGAATTTATAGCAAAGGTTTACAGTGCGATGTATAAATAATTTGCTGTAAGTTCTGTGTCTTATGATCTTATATTTCACAACCACCTGATGAAGGAGCAGTGCTCCCAAATAAACCTGTTGGACTATAACCTGGTGTTGCATGATTTTTAACTTTGTACACCCCAGTCCAACACCTGCATCTCCAAATGATCAGTTTTTTAAAAAATATTTTCTAATTAACCTGTTTGGGATGTTTTTACACAAGTCTGGAGCAGGTAGGACTTCAACCCAGGTCTCCTGGTTCAGAGGTAGGGATGATATCAACTCAAACCCAATTCTTGTACATTACCTGGGTCTCTGGATTAATCTGCAGTCTTTGTTTTTACCTCTCTGGATTAAAAATTTGGTGATAATACTGTTTGGTCATCACCTCCCAATGTGCAAGGGAATCACCATTTACAACACTGTCACAAACTGATGCAACTGAGACAACTAGATTGGTGAGGACATGTAAATTACTGCTTCACCTGGAAGGAGTACCTAGGGATTGAACAGTGAGGAGAGAGCAGCATTAATGGTACATAATGTGTAATCTATGAACAATGGGAGGAAAACTATAAAGCCCCTGAAATGTATTTACTTTCCAGGCCCCCTTGCTTATTAAGGGAGGGAATATTAAGCCATTTTATGTATCCTTTAGTTAAGGTTCATCCATCAATCAGTGCATGGAGGTTCAGCTTATTCAGTTTGGTTAAGTCCAGTTTCATATAATTGAAAAAACATACTTTGAAAGTATGCATTTGTGATTTGAAGCTCTGTCCACTAAATATGCATTGATTTTATGCTTCCCTGCAAGGTCTTGATAAAAAGTATTTCACTAAACTAAATCTGCTACTTACAGCTGATGTTAAATATACTTGGAGTGTGCAATCATCTGACATCGACAAGTTTAATCAACAGAGGCCAAGCAATTGTTGGTCTAATTTACTTTCACATTTAAAAGCAGAAAGAATGAAGAGTTATAACTGAGCCATGATGTCAGCTAAAAATATTGAAAGATGGGATCTGTTAGGTCAAGATTATTTCTGTTGATCAAAATATCCATTGTAATAAATTCCCATATAAATCACATGGACAAAAGAGGCTGAGAATAGCAGGCAATATGAAGTGTATAAGAACAAGAAAAGACACACTAGTATGAAAAATAATTGTCTACTTTTTTTGTTGCACAAATACATTTTTGATCACCTTGTTACTTAATGATGTACGGATCAGTTATAGTTCAATTTCAGTCCTGAATTCAATGATATGATCTATGAATATAATTGGTATGATTCTGGTAGAAATGTGTCGTTTAGAGCAGCATGTAGCTGTCAGCTGGATTTCTACTGCATTGAATTGTCAGATGGTAGTTCACTTATCCCTGTTTGCACACAAAACTAGATATGACTTCAAACTATAGCCTTAGTTGGAAGTCTGTGATGGTATTTCTACTAATCTACAGGCATGTCAGGAAAGCTACTTGGATATGAAAAATCAAGCCACACGTAGGCTCAGAGGCAGCACTCGAGCAAGCAACAAGCACACCATTATACAGAATTGGTATCAATTTGTGAGGAGAAAAGAAGTATAAAGGACCAAAACTACAGCTATAATATAATAATTCTGAAGCAGTGGAGGATTAAACTACAACCTGGTTAGGCAAAATGAAACACCAAAAGAATGAGCCTCTGGTACTCGAGGCATAAGAATCAAGTTACTGTCAGAAGACTTGTTTATTCTTTGAATGAATATAATGCAATATAACCATAGTTGATAATCGTGAAATGGAAATCTTTGACTATTTTCTCCCCACTCTATTCCTTTGGTTTTGCTGCAAAAAACCTTCAACTTTTTCACGTCATATATGACCCAATCTAATCATTTTAACAAAAAACAAAAATCTCTGATCCTCTGAACACATTATATTTCTTAAATAAAACATAACATTCAATTTTGTCCATCTTCATTTTATTTTGCACCTGATTCAGATGGATAGTTTGTAAACTACAGACACTCTAACAAATCATTTGTCATCTCTTGCTCACCATTTCACTCTCATCTCTGGCAGGTCGGTACCATACATTTTCTGCTGTCTTTGTTCTTGCAAGAGTTTGTTCTCATTTCATTGGCTTCATTACCCATTTTTTGACTTTGAAATGTTCTGGACCCTTGGCATGAGTGACCTTCCATGAAGCTGTTGTCTTGAAAATTTTCATTCAGCTCTAATCATTTTCAAATCCCAATGCCTTTTATTAAAGTTCTCTGAAATGCTTAGATTTCTGATTCCAGACCAGATTCAAACTATGTTCACCATCTCTCAATCTCTTGATTCTTGGAGCTTGGAAAGCCAGTGTCTTATTCTTTTGATGTTTCATTTTTCCCAATCTGGTTGTAGTTCAATCTTCCACTGCTTCAGAATTATGATGTTGCAGCTGTATTTAAGTCCTTTATTATTCTGCTTTTCTCCTTCAAACTGATACCAAGTGTGTGTGATGCAGCTGTGCTTGTAGCTGTTTGTAGCTTGCCTCAGAGTAAACAGGGCTTAATAGGGACGGCACGGTGGCACAGTGGTTAGCACTGCTGCCTCACAGCAGCCGCATCCCAGGTTCGATTTCAGCTTCGGGCGACTGTCTGTGTGGAGTTTGCGCATTCTCTCTGCGTGGGTTTCCTCTGGGTGCTTCAGTTTCCTCCCACAATCCAGGTCAGGTAAATTGCCCACAATTTTAGGTGCATTAGTCAGTGGGAAATCGGTCTGGGTGGGTTACTTTTCGGAGGGTCGTTGTGTTTGGTTAGGCCGAAGGGCCTGTTTCCACACTGTAGGGAATCTAATTCTCCATACCTAAATAACTTTCCTAACCTATCTGTAGATTCATAGAGACAACATCATGGTATTTCAACTAAGGCTGTAGTTTAAAGTCATAGTGCGTTTTTCTTTGTGGAACCAGGCATATGTGAACTACCAATCACTCTAAAAGAAAATTTGTGACAGAATATTATCAAGTCTCCATGAAACCAATAAACTCGTGGGACATTATAACTGTCCACTGAATTTTAGCAAAGCATAATTTCCATCTATCTTGTCAAGACTGACAACTATATCTGAAATATTGGAAGCAAACATTTGCATGTTAATGCAGATCATTAGTACTTGAGATTGTATGAGAAGCAGCTGCCTTGACCCAATCTGATCCAAGATGCAACAAACTCCACCCGTGGTTCAAATGAGCCGAAGAATTTTAAAAAATACTCTATAGTGGACACTGGAGAAACTCCAGTTCGCACATGGTTATTAGAATCAGAGAATGATTACAGCACAGAGGGGAGACCATAAGGTCCATCATGTCCCAGCCTGCTGTCAAGCGAATGACCCAATTACACTTTTGGGTATTTTCCCAATTGTCTTGAAAATATTTTCTCCTCAGATAAGCATCCAATTTCATTTTCAGTATCTCAATTGAATCTGCCTCTAGCACACTCTAAGACAATGTCCCTAGATGCTTTCTCTTTATTGCATAAAAAGGTTTTTCCTTAATTTGTTATTGCTTCTTTTGTTAATCCTCTTAAATCTGTGTGTTCTGGCCCTTAATTCTTATGCTTATAGGAATGGTTTCTCTCTTCCTATTCAGCCCAAATGCCTTCTTACTTTGAATATCTCCATTTAATCTTCTTCTGTTCTCTAATGAGAACATCTCTAACTTTTCCAATCTAATCATGTACGTTCCTCATTCCTTGAATCATTCTCATGAATCTTTTCCATAGACTTCCTTCCAAATATGTGGCAGCCAGAACTGGGAACAGTGCTTCATTTTCAAGCTGGGCGTGTGTTTTCGAAATAACATAACTTATCACCTTGTAGAACTGGTTACCTTACTTTGGCAAATGATTTAGCCCTGAAGGGAGCATTCGAGGTTTCAAGTAGCAAGAGGTTCTTCAAAGGCATAAGCAATAAATTTCCTTGGAAATGGTGTGAAATCTTCATGTCATGGCCCTTTGATGCCAGGACGAAAGTAGAAGATTCACTCATTGCCCCTAAAATTGTTGCTGATAGGTTCACACCAAATAAGTTTAATCCCAGTAGCTTCAGGTTCTAGTTTAAATATAGGTGTAAATTGAATTGATGACTTATCTAACCTTGGGTAGTCATTAGCCGATATTATCTCCCTGCGCATTACTTGTAAATAATCTGTTGAGCAAAGTGGTCTATTCAGTTTAGTAAAAGGAAGGGTGATTCGGGTATCAGGAGCACACAGAATGTGTTGCTAATGTATGACATTACAAAGGCTCATATTTTACAATGTTAATCACAATTTCTTTATATTAATGCTATTAGTTGGATTACCTGCCTTCAATAATATTCTAACCTATTGTGATTGATTTTTTAAATGAAATTGGTGTCTCTTTAAAACTGATTTTGTATAGTATTTCCTATGATCTAATTTAGTGGCTGTTCCAACAGTTCCTTCCTTTCTTCAAACAATTTCTAATAAACAAGGACAAAAGAGAGGTGACAATAAATACCACTGGTGCCATTATGTTATATTAGCAATCAGCAAATAAGTACCTGGCACCATATGTATCCAATGATCAATGCAGGCCTAAGGAAAGTAAACATTTTGTTTCCATGAAAGATTAAAAACTGTCAGATGGTGGTGGACAAGGGGCAATGGTTTTTCTGATTTCATGAGTAGTTGTCCTGTGCTCATTGGTTAAAAGGATTCAGACAAGTGACTGGCATAGCATAGATTGCTAGTTCCCCGAGACAGTGGTTATCACCAAGTGTTCAGTCATTGTAGGGGGCAGGCCTTATCTTGGAGCTGCTTTCTTCAGACTGGAGATGATCTAGAAGAGATAGAGGGAAGACCCAGGTAAGAGTTCCTGAATACTTCGCATAGAGATGAGGATGTTGCCTTCACAACTTTAGTTAGATCGGCACACTTCGTGCCACCTGCTTGTGTGTCGTCTGGGATCAGTTGTCATGGGTTGTATCCTCTTTATATCTAAGTAACTAATGTTAAATATATAAACAGCAGGCTTTTTTTAACAAACTTAAGAAACTCTCTGAAAATTCAATAATTTTAATAACCGATATACAGACTGGCATACTGGGTAAAAACAATGACTCAGATGCTGGAAACCAGAGTCTAGATTAGAGTGGTGCTTGAAAAGCACAGCAGTTCAGGCAGCATCCGACGAGCAGTAAAATCGATGTTTCGGGCAAAAGCACTTTATCAGGAATACAGGCAGTGAACCTGAAGGATGGAGAGATAAATGAGAGGAGGGTGGGGATGGGGAGAAAGTAGCAGATTGAAGTGTTCTGAGGCGAAAGATGAGGCATTCTTCCTCCAGGCGTCTGGTGGTGAGAGACCGGCGGTGGAGGAGGCCCACCACCTCCATATCCTTGGCAGAGTGGGAGGGGGAGTTGAAATGTTGAGCCACGGGGCAGTCTGGTTGATTGGTGTGGGTGTCCCAGAGATATTCCCTAAAGCGCTCTGCTAGGAGGCGGTCCAGTCTCCCCAATGTAGAGGAGACCACATTGGGAGCAACGGATACAATAAATGATATTAGTGGAAGTGCAGGTAAAACTTTGATGGATGTGGAAGGCTCCTTTAGGGCCTTGGATGAAGGTGAGGGAGGAGGTGTGGGCGCAGGCTTTGCAATTTCTGTGGTGGCAAGGGAAGGTGCCAAGACGAGAGGGTAGGTTGTTGGGGGACATGGACCTGACCAGGTAGTCACAGAGTGAACTGTCTTTGCGGAAGGCGGAAAGGGGTGGGAAGGGAAATATATCCCTGGTGGTGGGGTCCGTTTGGAAGTGGCGGAATTGTCGGCGGATGATTTGGTTTATGCGAAGGTTGGTAGGGTGGAAGGTGAGCACCAGGGGCGTTCTGTCCTTGTTATGGTTGGAGGGGTGGGGTCTGAGGGCAGAGGTGCGGGATGCATGCCAATGAAAATAAAAATTAGGTCACAGATGAAAAAAATGTGCTTACAACAAGCATCAGGTTGAAATTATAATTGAGAACCAAGTTGAATATAGAATGCTTAGAGATGAGATGCGTAAGTGTATTAGAGAAGCAAAGAGGAATGTTGAGAAAGATGGACAAGCAAAGTTTTCCAAAAACTTATGGCTGAATCAAAGAGTTAGCTATGACATCTTTCCAATAGGAAGGAGACCAGAATTGCATGCAATATTCCCACAGTGGCCTAACCAATGTCCTGTACAGCCGCAACATGATCTCCCAACTCCTGTACTCAATACTCTGACCAATAAAGGAAAGCATACCAAACGCCTTCTTCACTATCCTATCTACCTGCAACTCCACTTTCAAGGAGCTATGAACCTGCACTCCAAGGTCTCTGTTCAGAAACACTCCCTAGGACCTTACCATTAAGTCTATAGGTCCTGCTAAGATTTGCTTTCCCAAAATGCACCACCACAGATTTATCTAAATTAAACTCCATCTGCCACTTCTCAGCCCATTGGCCCATCTGGTCCAGATCCTGTTGTAATCTGAGATAACCTTCTTCGTTGTCCACTACACCTCCAAGTTTGGTGTCATCTGCAAACTTACTAAGTATACGTCTTATGCTCACATCTAAATCATTTATATAAATGATGAATGATTTCATCATTACATCGATCCTTGTGGCACTCAATTGGTCACAGGCCTCCAGTCTGAAAAACAACCGTCCACCACCACCCTCTCTCTTCTACCTTTGAGCCAGTTCTGTATCCAAATGGTTAGTTCTCCCTATATTCCATGAGATCTAATCTTGCTAACCAGTTTCTCATAGGGAACCTTGTTGATCGCCTTACTGAAGTCCATGTGGATCGCATCTACCATGCTGCCATCATCTCTTTGTTACTTCTTCAAAAAAGACAATCAAGTTTGTGAGACATGATTTCCCACGCACAAAGCCATGTTGACAATCCCTAATCAGTCCTTGCCTTTCCAAATACATGTACATCCTGTCCCTCAGGATTCCCTCCAACAACTTGCCCACCACCAATGTCAGGCTCACCGGTCTATAGTTCCCTGGCTTGTCCTTACCACCTTTCTTAAGCAGTGGCACCACGTTAGCCAACATCCAGTCTTCCAGCACATCACCTGTGACTATCGAAGATACAAATAACTTAGTAAGAGGTTCAGCAATCACTTCCCTAACTTCCCATGAGTTCAAGAGTGCACCTGATCATGTCCTGGGGATTTATCCAATTTTATGCATTTCAAGACATCCAACACTTCTGTAATATGGACATTTTTCAAGATTGGAGAGTGTAATTAATCATCAGAGGGAATGCAAGAGGTTCCAGGTTATGTTTTAGTTTTGATTCATTAATAACACTCATCTGAGAGTCAGGGAGGCATGGGTTCAAGATTTAGTGCAGACTGCCGGCTCCAGCACATAACCCTGGCTAATATGTTAGTTCTCCTTTACCAACATCATGAAACCTCTCTGTTAGAGTTTAAGACTCCATGGTCAACATTTTATTGTTACTTGTGGGAACGCAGATTTTGAGCCATGGTTCACAATATTTTAAAATGTCACATACTGTTTGAGTTTGGGAACTTCCTGAAATCGCAAAAGGGGCAGCCTAAAAACAGTCATTTTTGTTGTGGTTCTGTTTGCCGAGCCGGGAATTTGTGTTGCAGATGTTTCGTCCCCTGTCTAGGTGACATCCTCAGTGCTTGGGAGCCTCCTGTGAAGCGCTTCTGTGATCTTTCCTCCGGCATTTGTAGTGGTTTGAATCTGCCACTTCCAGTTGTCAGTTCCAGCTGTCCGTTGCAGTGGTCGGTATACTGGGTCCAGGTCGATGTGCTTATTGATTGAATCTATGGATGAGTGCCATGCCCCTAGGAATTCCCTGGCTGTTCTCTGTTTGGCTTGTCCTATAATAGTGTTGTCCCAGTCGAATTCATGTTGCTTGTCGTCTACTAAGGATAGCTGGTCGTGTCGTTTCATGGCTAGTTGGTGTTCATGGATGCGGATCGTTAGCTGTTTTCCTGTTTGTCCTATGTAGTGTTTTGTGCAGTCTTTGCGTGGGATTTTGTACACTACATTGGTTTTGCTCATGCTGGTTATCGGGTCCTTCGTTCTGGTGAGTTGTTGTCTGAGAGTGGCTGTTGGTCCAAGGACCAGTCATCCTTAGTAGCCACACACGCAGATGACAAGCAACATGAATTCGACTGGGACAACACTACTATTATAGGACAAGCCAAACAGAGAACAGCCAGGGAATTCCTAGAGGCATGGCACTCATCCACAGATTCAATCAATAAGCACATCGACCTGGACCCAGTATACCGACCACTGCAACGGACAGCTGGAACTGACAACCGCAAGCGGCAGATTCAAATCGCTACAAATGCCGGAAGAAAGATCACAGAAGCGCTTCACAGGAGGCTCCCAAGCACTGAGGATGTCACCTAGACAGGGGACAAAATGTCTGCAACACAAATTCCCAGCTCCACAACAGAACCACAACGAGCACCCGAGCTACAAATCTTCTCACCAACTTTGAACAAAGTAATTTTCTTTAGGAGTGGGACGGATAGGTGGCAGCAACACTTAAATGTGGAGATGTAATGCAGTTTTTGTTAAAGAACAATAACAGTACATTTACTTTACATTGCAAGGGACTAATTTACGCTTTTCTGGCTGAAAAATCATCCCTATAATTATGAAGCTCTGGTCTCACAAAGTTTGCAGCAGAGCTATGGCGGTGGAAGGAAAGAGATGTTGGAAAGTATTGATTCTAAAAAAGCATTAAGACCAGGCTGGGATAGCTTGTAGCAAGTTGTATTTATGGTACAATATTTTATTGCAATGAACCTTTTTACCCATAGTACTATTCTGCACAGAATCCGACCAGCTCTGAACAAAATGCTGAATGTAGTCCTACTTGCTGTTTTCTACATTAGAAGAAGCATATCACCTGAAATAGACTTTGGGCACTAAGGCCCTTTAAAAGTAAATCACTGATGTTAATAAGGCAACAGAACAAGCCCATTTTGAGGCTATTACTGTCTCATGAAGGAAGATAAACTACAATTCATATAATATTGATTGCCAACACTGCCAACATATTATGGATAGATTCATCAATCCTTCATATTAGTATCAGCGGGGAAGGTTGCCACACAAAGTATATGCAGAAGATGGTCTTTATAAACAGCAAATATTTATAACATAATACTTAATAACCAGTTAAATTACATGATTAATGATTGCGTCTTGTGAATCATCAAGCCCATCTTAAGAGCATGTGGATGTTACTACTTTAGCTATATATCATCAGCACAAAGGACAAGCACTTAAGCAAGAGAGTCATAGAGTCACAGATGTACAGCATAGAAACAGACTCTTCGGTCCAACTCGTCCATGCTGACCAGCTACCCTAATCTGATCCAATCCAATTTGCCAGCATTTGGCCTATATCTCTCTAAACCCTTCCTATTCATATACCCATCCAGATGCCTTTTAAATGTTGTAATTGTACCAACCTCCACCACTTCCCCTGGCAGCTCATCCTCTGCATGAAAAAGTTGTCCTTTAGATTCCTTTTATATCTTTCCCCTCTCACCTTAAACCTATGCCCTCTCATTCTAGACACCCCCACTCCAGCGAAAAGTCCTTGTCAATTTATCCTATCCAAGCCCCTCATGATTTTATAAACCTCTATAAGGTCACCCCTCAGCCTCTGACATGCCAGGGAAAATAGCCCCAGCCTATTCAGCCTCACCCCATAGCTCAAAACCTATGCCCTCTCATTCTGGACACCCCACTCCAGCGAAAAGTCCTTGTCAATTTATCCTATCCAAGCCCTTCATGATTTTATAAACCTCTATAAGGTCACCCCTCAGCCTCTGACATGCCAGGGAAAATAGCCCCAGCCTATTCAGCCTCACCCCATAGCTCAAATCCTCTAACACAGGCAACATCCTTGTATATCTTTTCTGAACCTTTTCAAGTTTCATAACATCCTTCCGATAGGAAGGAGACCAGAATTGCATGCAATATTCCAACAGTGGCCTAACCAATATCCTGTACAGCCACAACATGACCTCCCAACTCCTATACTCAAAACTCTGACCAATAAAGGACATCATACCAAACGCCTTCTACACCATCCTATCTCCCTGTGACTCTGTTGTTGTGGTTCTGTTTGCCAAGCTGGGAATTTCTGGTGCAGACATTTCGTCCCCTGTCTAGGTGACATCTTCAGTGCTTGGGACCCTCATGTGAAGCGCTTCTGTGATCTTTCCTCCGGCATTTGTAGTGGTTTGAATCTGCCGCTTCCGGTTGTCAGTTCCAGCTGTCCGCTGCAGTGGTCGGTATATAGGGTCCAGGTCAATGTGCTTATTGATTGAATCTGTGGATGAGTGCTAAGCCTCTAGGAATTCCCTGGCTGTTCTCTGTTTGGCTTGGCCTATAATAGTAGTGTGACTCTACTGTCAAGGAACTATGAACCTGCACTTCAAGGTCTCTTTGTTCAGCAACACTCCCCAAGACCTTGCCCTTTCCCTAATAGGCAGATGGACAGAGTGGGTGGGATTTCCTTGTTTCATTGGGCCACTGGAAAGTGAGGCTGAAGAAGTGGTAATAGGGAACAAAAAAATGGCAGAGGAACTGAATAGCTACTTTGCACCAGTCTTCACAGTGGAAGACACCAATAGCATATCAGAACTTCAAGAAAGCTAGAGTAGAGGTGAATGGAGTTACATCACTAAGGGGAAGGTGCTGGGGAAGCTAAAAGGTCTGAAGGTGGATAAATTATCTGGAGCAGGTGGACTACATCCCATAGTTTGGAGCAAATGGAGCACCCTCCAGAAAGGAGAGAGGCAAAAGACAGGAAATTACAGGTCAGTTAGCCTGACCTCATCATTGGCAAGATTTTACAGCCCATTAGGGATGAGATTGTGGTGTGTTTGAAAGTGTACGGTAAAATGGAACTGAGTCAGCACAGTTTCATTGAGGGACATCGTACCTGACAAATCTTTTAGAATTCTTTGAGGAATTAATGAGCAAAATGACAAAGGAGATGATCTATTTGGATTTCTAGAAAATCTTTGACAAGGTGCCACACAGGAGGCTGCAAAATATGATAAGAGCACATGGTGTAAGGGGCAAAATACTGGCATAGATAGAGGATTGGCTGACTGGCAGAAGGCACAATGTGGGGATAAAGGGGTCTCTTTCAGGATGGTAGCCAGTGACTAGTGGAGTTCCGCAGGAATCAGTATTGGGAAGGTAACTATTCACATTATACATTAACGATCTGGACAAAGGAATTGAGGGCATTGTTGCTGTGTTTTGAGCTGATACAAAGGTAGGTGGAGGGACAGGTATTGTTGAGGAAGTGGGGAGGCTACAGAAGGTCTTGGACAGATAGGAGAGTGGGCAAAGAAGTGACAGATGGAATGCAATGTGGGAAAGCATGAAATTATCCACTTTGGTAGAAAGAATAGAAAAGTAGAACATTTCCTAAATGGTGAAAGGCTTCAGAAATCTGAAACATAAAGGAACTTAGGAGTCCTAGTTCAGAATTCTCTTAAAATTAATATGCAGGTTCAGTTGGCAGTTAGAAAGACAAATACAATGCTTGAATTCATTTCAAGAGACGAGAATACAAGAGCAGACATATAATGCAGAGGCTGTATAAAGCTTTGGTCAGACCACATTTAGAATATTGTGAGCAGTTTTAGGCTCTATATCTGAGGAAGAACGTGCTGGCATTAAGTCTGTACACAATACAGTTTAGATGGAAGGGGAATCCAATTGAAACTTACAGAATGCTGAGAGGCCTGGATAGAGTGGACTTGGAGAAGATAAGTTCACTCATAGGAGAGACCAAGACTCAAAGACACAGCCTCAGAGTGAAGAGATGAATCTTTAGAACCGAAATGAGGAATTTCTTCAGCCAGAGAGTGGTGATTCAGTGGAATTGTCACAGAAGGCTATGGAGGCTAAATAATTCAGTGTAATTAAGACAGAGATAGATAGGTTCTTGATATGTATGGGGATTTAAGGTTATGGGCAGAAGGCAGGAGAATGGGGGTTGAGAACCATATCAGCCATGATAGAATGGCAGGGCAAATTCAATGGGCCGAAAGGATTAATTTTGCTCCTACAACTTATGGTCTTATTGTTTAAAAGGAATGAAGGTTAAGGCTTCAGAGACCATCAGGCAGGGAAGTCTGGAAGTGGTATAACCTTTGGGAGGCCCCTTCAATGGGCCCAGGATTCCATTAAGATGTGAAAAAAGGCTTCTCCTCCCCATTAACATCACTCTTCCTTGCAAGGACGACTTCTGGAATGTCTGATTTAAACAAGCAGTTCCTGCTGCTTGTTTAATTGAGGAAGTGATGGAATGAGGCCCTTAAGTGGGAATTAATTGCTGCCTGATGCCACCACTGTGAATAGGTAGGTGGGGTAGGGTGCCTTTAATGACACCCTCCCAAAATCACTTTCAAACTATTGACAGAGGAGTGCAAACTTCAGTCAAAATTGTGACTAAGCTGGACAGGCTACATAAATGTTCTGTGATTATGCACTCTGGATGGAGCATAGTAGATTTGTTAGAATGTTACCCAAGGATGGGGGAAGTCTCGAGATCTAAAGGCAATTTCAATTAAATTGAGATTTAGTCGAGGTTTTATAAATAATGTCACAACTCTGGTTGGAATAGTGCACTGGAAATCAAGCCCCACTATCCCACGAGTCGTTGCATTATACATACAAATAAGTATGCTTGTAACCATTACCTGAGCTAAAACAAACTCACACCAGGTTTCATCAATGAACAAGAAACAAATTGCATTTATTATAAAAAGTTTATGAAGTAACTTACAGCAAAAACAGATTATTAATTGCTAATGTAAACTTCAAGTCTAACCAGACACAATCATTCACACATGTGTTGGACTGATGAATGAGACAGTTTTTACAGAAATATTGTGGCGGGAAAATATTGGCAATAAGGCAGAGTCAGTGGATTAAAGTCCAACCAAAAGGGATGAAATGAAATGAATTCTTCATGAATATGTTTTGCCTTTTGGCAATGTTAGCATGTTGTTATTGATTGCAGTCATTCTCCATTCTGCAGCTGGCCAATAAACTTGGATATTGGCCTCAATAATTGGAAGTCAAAAGGTGTGGTGCTGGAAAAGCACAGCCAGTCAAGTAGCATCCGAGGAGCAGGAGAGTCGACGTTTCAAGCATAAGCCTTTCAGAATAACTTTTGGATTGCTGGTAATTTCTAATGAAGGGCTTATGTTCGAAACATCAATTCTCCTGCTCCTTGAATGTTGCTTGACTGGCTGTGCTTTTCCAGCACCACACCTTTTGACTCTGATCTCCATAATAATTAGAAGTTTTCTTCTGGCAAAATCTTTTAATTTTTTTTACAATTAGAGAGAGAGAAAAGAATCTGGCTTGCTTATAGTCTCTTTGGAGGTCGGTGTCTCAGTTTCTCTCTTTACAGTTCAGTGTCAAGCTGTTACTTGTGTTGCCAAATCATGTTGCTGGGGAGTTGCTTTTCTTTATTCAAAAACACCTGGTACCAGTACAAAGCCCAATTCCAGCAAAAGAAGACAACACAGTTCCTATTTCTTTCAAAGAATAATTTTCTGCAACAAAACAGGCCAATCTGTCAGATTTCCAGTTCATGTTTCCAAATACAATATCGCTTGTCCTTGCAATTCTACAAATGAAAGGAAAAGCCTGCAACATCCATGCAACATCTTTAAGAACTTCAAGACATTCGAAGCATACTTTGCAGCCAATGTAATAATGTAGAGAATGGCTTTAATGGGTTGAACAATAGGTTTCTTTTAGTAGTGAATCAGTGATGAGGATACCAATTTAAAATCATCATAAAGAAACTGAGGATAAGTTATTGGAGAATAATTATTTTGTACAGGCTTGTTGAAGTGTGGAATGTTTTGTCACAAGGAATAGTTGAGGCAAAGACACTTCTGTCAAAAATTTGATAAATATTTGAATTGGTAGAAGGGACAATGTTACGAGCAGGGCAGCAGAGTTACTTTGAGAGTGAAGGAAAACAGGGAGCTAAGGCTGATAGAATGGTGGAAACATCATAAACTTTTATGGTTCTAAGAACAATGGGAAGATGTAAAAGAGCCTTTTGTGAACAAGGAATAACATGAAATGCTTTATTTCAAATCATTTTAAAACTTCATTCATAGGATTGAGTGTTACTAGCTAGGGCAGCATTTATTACCCAGCCCTTACATGCCAGAGGCCAGTTCAGAGTCAACCACATTGCTGTGCATTTGGAGTCACATGTCACCCAGACTAGGTAAGGATGGCAGATTTCTCTCCTCAAAGTACATTAGAAAATCATATGGGTTCTTACAACAGTTGACAATGATTTCATGATCATCATTAATACTTTTAATACCAGATTTTTAAAAAAAACAATTAAATTCAAATTTCACGACTGTAATGGTGGGAATAAAATCTATGTCCGCAGAACATTTAGTCTGGGGTTCTGGATTACTGGTCCAGTGACATTACTGCAACACAATGGCTTTCCCTGGATTAGTGACACAAATGGTCTAGTTTTGAGTGGAAAGAGACGTAATTATTATATAAAGATGACATAGTGGGAACAAGCAAGGAAACAGCAGTGAAGGAGACGCCTGAATGTTTTCATTCCTCTGCTTGAGTGCCCAGGATTTTCTTAGCTATCAAAATGAATGGGAAGAAGGTCAGAGGCTGACAATGTAGCAGTAAAAAAAATCATTGCTCATTGCTGAAGTATCGATGTGACTGGTCAAACAGTGTCCTTCTGTAAGAATTTCTAGATTTTAAGCTGACCTTTGGAGTTCAGTTGCCAACTCCTGCAATGTCAGACTACATACGTAATATTTTAATATTATGACTTGAAGATTAGACCAGCTTGCTGAAGTATAATGAGCACAAGAAACAGTGCAATTTCTTGTTATGCACAATTTGTCAAGCACTGAAATCGATTCCATTCTGCACAGACAAGTTATAAATCAAACATGTTATTACGATGATTATTGTTATATAAGTTCCATCATTTTTTCACTGAATAAATAAATGAAGGTAAACCATATTTACAAGTGTGGCCTGAAGTTGAATACGTGGAAATGATAACGGTCATTTCTTTGCGACCACGTTGAGATTTTGGCCATGCCCGTTAGACTATGAAATGGTTCAGAAGCCTTGCACCTCAAGACATATAAACATGTTAAATTGATCATCTGGAAATGTTTCTCATCTGTTAATTCTGAGATGTTAGTTAACATTAAATTTTGAATGGAACAGTTGTAACATTCCTCACAAATCAAAGCTGATAATTCGCTAGGGATTAATTATAGCGTATTCCAATTAGACATAATGACAGGTAAATGTGAATATCACACTTACTTCAAGGATCCTCCATTGTGGTGTTTGAACCGTTATACTGGGTGACAAAGGGTGAATCAAGTCAACTTTATTCGATGTCCTGGGACAAAGATTTTCTGTTCTTTTAGTATGCAGCTATACTTCATTCCTAATTTAAAGCAATTTTATCACTTGATAACTGCTAAGAAAAATAATAAAGACCTGACATCATAAATACAAATGAACACATATCTACTTTGAAGTTGAAAATTGATAGTTCCATTTTTTATCATTGTTGCATTATCTACATCACTTATTGTATAACCCTCATATTTTGCCTACCTCAATGAAAGCTGCATGAAGCCTCATTTGAAATTCTTTGCTCAGTTTTGGATGCCACCCACAACATTACAAATAAAGCAGCAGTGGATGCAGATAAGCTGTAGAACATTCAGGCTTGGACTGAAAAGTGGAAAGTAACATTCAGACCTTGCAAGGAATAGACAATAGCCACCTCCCAAAAAGAGTCTAACCTTCTCACCTTGATAGTGCAATATCATTACTAAATTCCCAGCAACAACATTCTGCGAGTATTGATTAGTAACTTAATAGGACCAGCCATACAGAAATTGTGGTGAAAAGACCATCCTGACTTGGAATTGTATCACCATTCCTTCACAAATCCTGCAATTCCCTCCCTAATACCATTGTGGGTCAGCAGGTGGGCTGCAATGATTCAAGAAGGCAGCTCACCATCACCTTCTCAAGGGCAATGAGGGATCAGCAATAAACGCTGGACAACCAGTGATGCCCACATCCCACAGCTGAATTTTTAAAAAGAGCAGATAAGAACATATTTTGGTAATCTGTGGAAAGTTGCCTCACCTTTCTCCAAATCGTCCCGACCACTGATCAGGCACAAGTCAGGAGTGCAATGGAATACACACCACTTGCTAAGATAAGTGCAGCTCCAACAACACTCAAAGAACTTCAAATATTTGAAGTAAAGCAGCCTAATTGATCACTTTGTTCACTCTCTCCAACATGGAACGCCACTGTTGCAGTGTGTATCAATTCCAAGATACACTGTAGCAAATCACAAAGGTTACATTGACAACCCCTCAATGTAGATTTACTCACTGAGCTGGAAGGTTCATTTTCAGACATTTTGCCAGCATACTAGGTAACATCTTCAGTGAACCTCTGCATGAAGCAGTGCTGATGATTCCTGCTTTCTATTTATACATTTGGGTTTGTTTGGGTTAGCGATGTCATTTCCTGTGGTGATGTCATTTCCTGTGGTGATGTCATTTCCTGTTCTTTTTTCTCAGGGGGTGGTAAATCGGGTCCAGGTCAATGTGTTTGTTGATAAAGTTCCAGTTGGAATGCCATGCTTCTAGGAATTCTTGTGCATATCTCTGCTTGGCTTGACCTAGGATGGATGTGTTGTCCTAATTGAAGTGGTGTCCTTCCTCATCCATATGTAAGGATACCAGTGAGAGAGGGTCATATCGTTTTATGGCTAGTTGATGTTCATGTATCCTGGTGGCTAGTTTTCTGCCTGTTTGTCCAATGTAGTGTGTGTTACAGTCCTTGCACTGTATTTTGTAAATGGCATTAGTTTTACTTGTTGTCTGTGTAGGATCTTTCAAGTTCATTAGCTGCTGTTTTAGTGAGTTGGTGGGTTTGTGGGCTACGATGATGCCAAGGGATCTGAGTAGTCTGGCAGTCATATCTGAGATGTCTTTGATGTAGGGGAGAGTGGTTAAGGTGTCTGGACATGTTTTGTCTGCTTGTTTGGGTTTGTTGCTGAGAAATCTACGGACTGTGCTCATTGGATACCCTTTCTTTTTGAATACACTGTATAGGTGATTTTCCTCTGCTCTGCGTAGTTCCTCCATGCTGCAGTGTGTGATGAATAATGTTCTGATGTAGCTTCCTTTGTGGATATTGGGGTGATTGCTTCTGTAGTTCAATATTTCGTCCTTATGTGTTGTTTTCCTGTAGACTCTGGTTTGAAGTTCCCCATTGGCTGTTTGCTTTACTGTGCCATCTAGAAATGCCAGTTTGTTGTTTTTTTTTCCTCCTCTTTAGTGAATTTTATGCCATTAAGGGTATTATTGATGGTCTTGAAAGTTTCCTCTAATTTATTTTGTTTAGTGATGAAAAAGGTGTCATCCACGTGGCAGACCCAAAGTTTGGGTTGGATGGTTGGCAGAGCTATTTGTTCGAGTCTCTGCATTACTGGATCTGCTGAGAACCCTGATATTGGAGATCCCCTGGGTGTTCCGTCAGTTTGTCTGTAGGTTTTGTTGTTGAAGGTGAAGTGGGTGGTAAGGCATAGGTCCACTAGCTTGATGATACTGTCTTTGCTGATGAAGTTGGTGGTGTTTTGTGTATGTGTCTTTGGTCTTCTAATAGTGTGGTCAGTGTTTCCTTGGCCAGGTTGATGTTGATGGATGTGAACTGGGCTGTTACATCAAAGGAGACCACTATTTCATCTTCTTCTATCTTAGTGTCTTTGATGGTCTTCGGGAATTCTTGGGTGGAGTGGATAGAGTGGCGTGAGTCTTCTACTAAGGGTTTTAGTCTTTGGCATAGCTCCTTGGCCAATCTGTAAATTGATGCTCCAGGTAGCGAGACTATGGGACTGAGGGGGACTCCTGGTTTGTGAATTTTGGATAATTCGTATAGGCATGGTGTGTTGGATCTGTCTGGTTTCATTTTTTGGATGTCGATCTTATTTATGTCTCCAGATTTCTGAAGATTTTTAAGTTGGACTGTGATTTGGTTCTCTAGTTGTGGATGGGGTCTATCGCCACTTGTTAGTAAGTGTTGGTATCTGCAAGTAGTGCGCTCATTTTTTTCAATGAAGTCTCTTTGATTTAAAATGACTGTCAAGCTTCCAGCAGGTAGGATAACAATGTTTTTATCTTTTTTTTAGTCTTTCTAGTGCTTTCCTTTCTTGTGTATTGAGTGTGTTTTCTTCCTTTTTTCTGCTTAATGTTGGTGCGACTGCCTGTCTGACAATTTGCTGGATTTCTTCTATGAGTTGGTTGTCTTTCAGTGTTGTTGCTAATGCTGCTAACAGATCTTTCTTGTCCGCATCCTAGAAGTTATAGTTTAATCCTCTTACTAAGATAGCTTTTTCAATGTCTATTAAGGGTCGGTCAGATAAGTTTATTATCCATGCTTCTGTGTTGTCAGTGTTGTTACTTTGTGTAAGTTTGTCTAGTTTTTTTTTGCAGATCTAGTTTTCTAATTTTCTGTGTTGGTCACTGTTTAATATCTATGGCTTGTTGTACTGTGTCCGTCCATTCATTGTCTGTTGCATGAATGTGTAAAGATTTTTGGTGCAAACTTTCCCGGTTGCATTTACGGAATCTCTTGTGGGCATCATTAATCATTTGTCTAAGCATTCTGTGGCCATTTTGCTTTGTTATTCTTTTGGCTAGTAGGGTGTTAAGGGGAGGTTTGTATTTAAGATATTTAGGTAGTACCTGTTTTCTTAGGCATTCGTGCAGCAAGTACAGCTGTTCGCAGGTGGCACTGTCGGATGGCATTCGTGTCCCATTTTCGGGCCAGTTTTAGTGTATTGTGCCCATAGTTGTTAGCGAGATTTGAGAAGATTTGTAGCTCACATTGACGTTCTGGATGTATGTTTGTTCGTTGAGCTGGAAGGTTCATTTTCAGACGCTTTGTCACCATACTGGGTAACATCTTCAGTGAGCCTCCGGACAAAGCACTGCTAATGATTCCTATTTCGGAATCACCATAGGAAATGACATCACCACACAAAAAGACATCACCCACCCAAAGAAATCCTGAACATATAAATAGAAAGCAGGGATCATCAGCAGTGCTTCGTCTGGAGGCTCACTGAAGGTGTTACTAGTATGGTGACAAAACGTCTGAAAATGAATCTTCTACATCCAGAACCTCAACTTGAGCTATAAATCTTGTCAAAACACATTGACAATCCCTTCCATCTAGATGTTAAGGGAAATGAATACCATCACTGCCTGCAAGATCTCCTCCAAGCACACATCGTTGTAACTTCAGAGTATATTCCTCAAAATCTTGGAACTCACTTACTTGCTGTATGTTCACAACACAAACTGTAGCAGTTCAAGATGGCAGTCCATCAGTATCTTCTTCGGGTAATTAGGGATGGCAACAATGCTGGCATTGCCAGTGATGCCCGCAGCCTAGGAACAAAAATGCTTTCTATTATATTGGGGGGAATGCAAAGATGTGAAGATGATGCCAGAACTTCAAAGTTCAATTGTGAGGAGGGTTAGGTAATGTTTTATCAAATGGCACCTTATAGTATTTCACACCTGTATCAGCATGTGTAACACAAAATCAGAAATTGCTAGAAATACTTAGGGAGGAGAGGGGAAGGGAATATGTTTCTAGTGATGACACCCCATTGATTTTGACAGAAATGGAAGCTAATGGTCCTTTGGAAATGGATGCTGGTGGCGTGGAAATTAAAGACAAGGGGAATCCTTTATTGCAGGAGGCAGGAGAAGGGATGAGGGCAGAAGTGCAGGAAATGGATCAGACACAGCTGAAGGCCCTGTCATAGTAGGGCATCTTCAGTTGAAGAGAAAGGTGGATATGTCTGAAGCTCCTTTACCAAAGCACCGATGTGTTAGAGATGGAGAAACTGGGAAAATGGAATCGAGTCATTACAGGAAGCAAGGTGTGAGAATCACAGATGGCAAGGAAGTGAAGGGAGAAGTCAGAGATGGACCAGGTGAAGATGAGGGATGGATAACAATTGGATGCAAAATTGATTAATTTTACCAAGACCAGACAAGAAAGGGAAGGAGCGCCAATGATGTTGATGTACCAGAGAAAGTTGTGTGGAAAAACCTAAGGAATGTTCAACATATCCAACAAAGAGACAGTAATAACTGGGCCCCAAATGGGTACCCATTTTTTAAAAGATTGGAGATTTTATTACTCTTCAAGGCTGCTAATTTGTGAAAGTGGTGAACTGAATCATATAAATGATTTTAGCAAAAAGTGTTTCTGAGCATTATTTATATTGTAATAATGCCATGTCTTGTCACGGTTATATTGTGAATTTTGATCAATCAGATTGTTAAAACAGTAGTAATTAAATAGTCTTTCAAGAAGTTAATTCAGTGATCATGCACCAAATTTAGCTGCAGCGATAGTTTCTTTTTTCTGGAAGATTTGGAGAGAGCTGAAAAATGGACAGTGGTATCAAAACGGAGAAAGTGGGGACTGCAGATGCTGGAGATCAGAGTCAAGATTAGAATGGTGCTGGAAAGGTTCAGCAGGTCAGGCAGCATCTGAGGAACAGAAAAACCGACATTTCGGCCAGGAGCCCTTCATCAGGAATGAGGCTGGGACCCCCTGGGTGGAGAGACAAATGGGAGGGGGTGCGCTATATAGAAGGTAGCTAAGAGTGCAATAGGTGGATGGAGCTAGGGATGAAGGTGATAGGTTGGAGAGGAGAGTGGAGTAGATAGGTGGGAAGGAAGATTGGCAGGTAGGACAGGTCATGAAGATGGAGCTGAGCTGGAAGTTTGGAACTGGGGTGAGGTGGGGGAGGGGAAATGAGGAAACTGAAGAAGTCTACATTGATGCCCTGGAGTTGAAGTGTTCCGAGGCAGAAGATGAGGCGTTCTTCCTCCAGGCGTCAGGTGGTGAGGGAGTGACGGTGGACAAGGCCCAGGACCTGCATGTCCACGGCAGAGTGGGAGGGGCACGGGACGGTGGGGTTGATTGGTGCGGCTGTCCAGGAGATGTTCCCTGAAGCGCTCTCTGAGTAGGCGGCCAGTCTCTCCAATGTAAAGGAGACCACATCGGGAGCAACAGGTACAATACATAATATTGGTGGATGCGCAAGTGAAACTTTGATGGATGTGGAAGGCTCCTTTGGGGCCCTGAATGGCAGTGAGGGGGGAGGTATAGGCACAGGTTTTGCAATTCCTGCGGTGGTGAGGGAAGGTGCCAGAAGGGGAGGGTGGGATGTTGGGGGAAGTGGACCTGACCAGTGAGTCATAGAGAGAACGGTCTTTGCAGAAAGCGGATAGGGGTGGGGAGGGAAATATACCCCGGTGGTGGGGTCTGTTTGTAAGTGGCGGAAACGTGATGCGGAGATTGGTGGGGTGGAAGGTGAGGACCAGGGGGTTTGTGTCCTTGTTGCAGTTGAGGGCGGAGGTGTGGGACGTGGATGAGATGAGTTGGAGGGCTTTTCAACCACGTGGGAGGGGAAATTACTGTCTTTAAAGAAGGAGGCCATCTGGTGTGTTCTGTGGTGGAACTAGTCCTCCTGGGAGCAGATACGGTTGAGGAATTCAGAATACGAGATGGCATTTTTGCAGAAGATAGGGTGGGAAAAGGTGTAATGCAGGTAGCTATGGGAGTCGGTGCGTTTGTAAAAAATGTCAATGTTGAGTTGGTGGAGATGGAGAGGTCCAGGAAGGGGAGGGAGGTGACAGAGATGGTCCAGGCGAATTAAAGATCAGGGTGGAATGTGTTGGTGATGTTGATGAACTGCTCACCCTCCTCGCAGGAGCACGAGGTGGCGCCGATGCAGTCATCAATGTAGCGGAGGAAGAGGTGGGGAGTGGTGCCGGTGTAACTATGGAAGATGGACTGTTCTATGTAGCCAAAAAAGAGACAGGCATAGTTGGGGCCCATTTGGGTGCCCATGGCTACCCCTTTCATACGGGATATTTGAAGGAGAAATTGTTAAAGGTGAGGACCAGTTCAGCCAAACAAATGAGAGTGTCAGTGGAAGGGTACTGGTAGGGACATCGGGAGAGGAAGAAACAGGGGTCTTGGAGGCCCTGGTCATGGCAGATGGAGGTGTATAGGATTGGATGTCCATGATAAAGATGAGGCATTGGGGGCCGCGAACTGGAAGTCTTGGAGGAGGTGGAGGGTGTGGCTGATATCTCGAACATATGTGGGGAGTTTCTGGACCGAGGGGATAGAACAGTATTGAGGTAGGTGGAGATGGGTTTGGTGGGCAGGAGCAGCCTGAGACAATGGGTCGGCCGGAGTGGTCAGGCTTGCCGATCTTGGGATGGAGGTAGAATCAGGCGGTGTGGGGTTCCCAACCTATGAAGTTGGAAGCTGTGGGTGGGAGATCTCCTGATGTGATGAGGTTGTGTATGGTCTAGGCGATGATGGTTTGGTGATGGGAGTGAAGTCATGGTCAAGGGGGCGTTAGGAGGAGGTGTCTTCAAGTTGGCTTCAGCGGTGTAGAGATCAGTGAGCCAAACTACCACTGCACCCACTTTATCCACTGGGGCAGCACAGTGGTCAGTGGTTAGCACTACTGCCTCACAGCACCAGGGTCCCAGATTCAATTCCAGTCTTGAGTGATTGCCTGTGTGGAGTTTGCACATTCTCCCCCTGTCTGCATAGGTTTCCCCCTGGTGCTCCGGTTTCCTCCCGCAGTCCAAAGATGTGCAGGTCAGGTGAATTGGCCATGTTAAATTGCCCATAGTGTTAGCTGCATTAGTTAGAGGGAAATGGGTCTGGGTGGGTTACGCTTCAGAGGGTCAGTGTGGACTTGTTGGGCCGAAGGGCCTATTTCCATGCTGTAGGGAATCTAATGTCTAATCTTGTGGTTTGATGGTGAGGTTGGGATTGGAGCAGAGGGAGTGGAGGGCTGTGCATTGTGATGGTGAGAGGTTGGAGTGGGGGAGGGGGTGTTGACAGGTTGAGGCAGTTGGAAATGAAGAGATGGAGGGAGGGTAACGCCCTGCTCTAAGGTAGCAGTTAGGCTGCAGCAGATAGTTAATTTTCTGTAGGCCTCCTCAGTGAAACAGTAATACGTGACTTTGTTCTTCAATGAGGCTCAGGTCAGATAATTCCTATCAAATTGAAAAAACATACAATGTGGCAAAGAATCACAGTAAGCCAAAGGTTTGGGAAAGTTCTTGACGCCAACAAATGATGACCAAATAAAAAACGGAGAAATAAACTTTCAGGGAACATTAGCAAGGAATATTTAAGAAAAGTTGATGGTGCTCTTGAGAAGATGGTGAACTGCCTTCTTGAACCACTGCAGTCCACATGCAGTAGGTTGAAACACAATGCCCCTTCAGAAGAGAATTTTGACCCAGCGACAGTGAAAGAGCCGTGGTACATTCAGGATGGTGAATGACTTGGCAGGAAACTTGCAGGTGGTGGTGTTCCCACGTACACATTGCCCTTGTTCTTCTGAATGGAAGTGGTTAATAGTTTTGAAACAAATTCTGCCTCAAAGATGATAGTTATTGCAGTTTCTAAAATTCTTGAGGACATTTGTCACCTGTGACATTGATATTGAATTTTTATATATTGTAGAGTAATTTCTCCAAATTCATACTCTCACTTATCAGAAAAATGATTGTAGGAGTCAACACCTTACAGGATTTTTAGATTTTTTAAAGAGAATTCTTTTTTGGGTGACATTTTGTTAAGGGGAAAATATTTGTTTTGCAAAATAGACTCTGTATTAGAAATGCCTTAAGTCCACAAATTGTATTCTTTTTAATGGAGTAGAGAGTTCACATAGAATAGTCAATGAATATATTTCCAAGATGCTACTTGTATCCTCTTGAATGAAGACTGGTGAAAAATACCTAAATACCTATACAATTCATCTGCCATCTCTTTATCCACCATTACTAATTCCCCAAACTTATTTTCTATAGATAAAACACTTGGTCCATTATCTCTTTTCTCCTGCCACAGTTAACAGTAATGCCTCCCACATAGTGTACAGCATTATTGGAGGTGTGCCATAATGTTTATAGCAAATATCTCCGGAGTCACTTGTTTAGAATGAAAAAGGAAGTCATTCAGCCCCTCATATTCATGTTGGATCTCTGTGGAGAAAACCTTATATTTTCACACTCTACCTCAACAGTAGATTTATTTCATTGAGTTGTCTATCCATTTTTTAAATAATTGCTTGTGTCTGCTTCTGTCACTATTGTGGGTAACATGTTCAAGGCTATTCCTATTTGTTGTATACAAATGTTCTTTCACACATCACCTCCATCACCTAAGACTTCAAATCTGTATCCCTTAGTCGTGTCTCCTTGTCTACTTTATCCAAACCTATCGCAATTTCATTCACATCTATCAAATGTAACATCAATCTCCTTCATTCCAAAGAGAACCAGCTTCTCTAACTTTAAATTGTACCCAAAAACCTCAATCCCTGAAACTCTTCTGATAAATCTCCGGTGCACTATCTCAAAGATCCTCACATCTTTCCTAAAGTCCAGTGGCCACTAACTATTTATAATACTTCCTTGATAGCCTAACCAAACCTTTATGAAGGTTCAGCGTTACTTTTTTTTAACTTAATGTCTTTTTTTTACAGCCCAAGATCCTATTAACTCAATTGACCATTCTTCAATAGGTTCTGCCATCTTCAAATACCTCTCCGTTTGTACACCTAGATCCCTCTATCCGAGCATTCTCTTAGGATAGTGCTATTAAGTGGTTAGCACTGCTGCCTCACAGTACCACAGACCCGGGTTCGATTCCAGCCTGGGGCGACTATTTGTGTGGAGTTTGTACATTCTCCCGGTGTCTGCATGGGTTTCCTCCAGGTGCCCAGTTTCCTCCCACAATCCAAAAGTATGCAGGTGAATTGGCCACGTTAAATTGCCCATAGTATTCAGGGATATGTGTTCTTGGGTACATTAGTCAGGGGTAAATGTAGAGTAATAGGGTAGGGGAATGGGTTTGAGTGAGTCACTCTTTGAAGGGTCAGTATGAAATTGTTGGGCCAAATGGCCTGTTTCCAGTCTGGAGGGATTCTATGATTCTGAGTCTATATTGCATTTTCCTATTCCTTCTGTCAAAATACAGCACTTCATACTTTTCTGTATTAAATTCTATCTGCTACCATTCTGTCCATTCTGCTGCCTATTTTTGTCCTATTCCAGTTAATTTAATGTCCAGGTCATATGTGCGTAGAGATATACACACTTGAAGAACATCGCTACTTAAAATCCTCGTCTGAAAAATAATCATTTACTACAAAATACTTTTTGTTATCCCTTAGCCAATAGTTTTGTCCAAGCAGGCACTCACCCTTCTATCCCATGACTCACATTTTTTTTTAACCAGCCTTTTATGTGGAATTTTGTGAAGCACTGTGTTCAATTCATATAAGAAGCATCCATTGTATTTCCTTCATCACCTTTCAATGTTATTGAATGAAAAAAATTAATTAGAATCATCAAAAAAATTGCTTTTAATAACTATGTGTAGACTTTCATTTTTCTTCAAGTGCCTTTTGATTTTATTTTGGTTATTTAATTCTAAAGATTAATCCTTACCTACTAGTGAAATTAAACTGACTTGTGGTTACTATCATAATAAAATACAGTTGTGTTTGATTCAGCCAGCAACTGGGCAGGCACTTATTTGGGTAAGGTAGTTGGCAGACTTTGCAGTGGTAATGCCAATATGTTTCGAACGTACAGCCTTAGCCACTGAGCCACGACTACTCGCTTTGGTCTGTCCTGTCTCTTGCATTGGATGTCATTGGTGAATATTCCTGTTGTGAATACAGGGAGAACTAGCCATTTGGATACAGAACTGGCTCAAAGGTAGAAGACAGAGGGTGGTGGTAAAGGGTTGTTTTTCAGACTGGAGGCCTGTGACCAGTGGAGTGCCACAAGGATTGATGCTGGGTCCACTACTTTTCATCATTTATATAAATGATTTAGATGTGAGCGTAAGAGGTATAGATGGTAAGTTTGCAGATAACACCAAAATTGGAGGTGTAGTGGACAGCGAAGAAGGTTACCTCAGATTACAACAGGATCTTGACCAGATGGGCCAATGGGCTGAGAAGTGGCAGATGGAGTTTAATTCAGATAAATGCGAGGTGCTGCATTTTGGGAAAGCAAATCTTACCTTGGAGTGTAGGTTCATAACTCCTTGAAAGTGGAATTGCAGGTAGATAGGATAGTGAAGAAGGCGTTTGGTATACATTCCTTTATTGGTCAGAGTATTGAGTACAGGGGTCGGGAAGTCATGTTGCGGCTGTTGGCCACTATTTGAATATTGCGTGCAATTCTGGTCTCCTTCCTATCGGAAAGATGTTGTGAAACTTGAAAGGGTTCAGAAAAGATTTACAAGGATGTTGCCAGCGTTAGAGGANNNGTGTATGGAATGAGCTGCCAGAGGAAGTGGTGGAGGCTAGTATAATTGCAACATTTAAGAGGCATTTGGATGGGTATATGAATAGAAAGGGTTTGGAGGGATATGGGCCGGGTGCTGGCAGGTGGGACTAGATTGGGTTGGGATATCTGGTCAGATTGGACCGAAGAGTCTGTTTCCATGCTGTACATCTCTATGACTCTAACTGCTGTGGATGCAATCCACCATTCAAGCTTTTTATTATAACAACAAATCATAAAATTATAAAGTATTTCCCCTCAAATTTCCCACTAATGCTCTATTATGGACATAATAATGTTTTTCCCTGGTCTGTCTACAAAAGAAATTTCACTGTGAATGCACCAAATCCTTTCAATCAAAGTTATATAAGTTTGGAATTTCCTTCTGCCTTGTTATTGTAACTTTGGCAGAAATACAAGGGAAATGTTGTTTATATGCTGTCCTTCCAGCAAAGTTAGTGCTTAAAAGCAGTAAGACAAACTGAGGAAAAAAGTCTGCTATGGTGTAACCAAGCTCTAAAATTAACTTGCATATAGCCCACGTTAATGTCAGCTCCCACAGCAGTACTACCAGCATTTTTTCAACCCTGCAACTGTGAATTCCCTCTTATCAGTGCAAAACCTATTAAGGCATCCTCTTGATTTCCAATCTGGCACTGTCTTCAACAATTCTTTCCATAGGCTGTGATCCCAACTGCAAAAATAACTCCATAAAATCTTATTTAAGAGCTATGACAGTGGATGGTTATATTAAAATGTATATAAAATTAGTACCATATGCTGATGTACACATGACATACAATTTAAAATCTCAAATGTGGGAATCTTTATGCTTTTAAAAGTTTATTTAAATTCAATACGACTTGAAATACAATTAAACTATTATTATTAAACTCATGCATGCTGTTTTGAATATCAACATCCATGCATGTCCTGGGAAATTCTTTACGGGAAAATATGGCTTTCCAAAGCCCTGTTTTAGTATTTTAATTGGTATATGCTTCAAAATATATTTTTCATACTAGATGCATCAGACACATGTGACCTCTGTTGCCTTTTTTTATGAAATTAAAGATTTTGAGCTATAGCCATTTTGCATAGTTCATTTAGTGTGGTATCAAAAGTGCGTATCTGGCATTGAGTAGATTTTGATAACTGTAATAATGCCAGAAGCTATGAAAAATGACAAGGAATAATTAAGATTTCATTTTGAAACTTTGTACTGGACTTTCACTGTTAAGTGAAGGTGACTCACGTCAAGTACATGGATCATGTACTAACAACTAAATAACTTGAAATCACTGAGGCTACAGTACTTTCAGAGTGACATCACATTCAGAAGTTGTGTGTAAAATATGTTGGTTTTAAACAAAGAAAAACTGTCCAGTAGAAACAAGTTTTTGACCTCCCTCACTTTCTACGAAAATACTCTGATCAAAATTTGAGAGTTGAAAACCCACAGAAAGATTTCATCAAGTGAATGCTTCTTAAAGTAGAATACTGAATTTACAACACTGTCTCTAGAAAAAGAGACTTCAACCAACTGTAACTGATCCAGATTTAAAAACCCAATATCAATAGTTTGTGTGGAAAGTGATTTCAGCTCCCAGCTATTATTTCAACAATCGAAATTTTTTTTGGTATTAACTGTTACTTGGCCAAGTTTTTCAAAGATAATTATTTGCATCATTTTTATAAAATCCAGGATTCGAGAGGGTTGTTGTATATACAAATTGAGAAAGAGTGCCTGCATATTATCAGTTATTGTGAGTATTAAAACTTGAAGCTGTATGTGGGAAATAAAGTGAAGTTAAATGAGGTTAGGTCGTTCGTATATGTTAAGTAACATAAAATGTCCAGGAATGTGCAGGCCAGGTGGATTAGCCATGGAAATATAGAATTATAGGGGAGGGGAGGTGTCTGGATCTGGGTGGGATGCTCTTTGGAGGGTCATTGGACATGATGGGCCAAATGACCTGCTTCCACATTGTAAGGATTGTATGACTCCAAAGCACCTTTCATTAACTGCTTCCATCTGGTCCAAACTATTCATAAAATATGAGAAAGTTTTACATGACATGCTTTGGATGTCATCAACACGGCAAAAACAAACGGGTGTCTTGGATAGAACAAGAAAATTTCATAATGATGTAATTCTTCAGATACAATAAGAAGCTTTGGTGAAAGAATGGTGTGTGAAACCATTAAGACTATGCTTGTTGTTATAGAAGGTATTTGGCAATACAGAGATGATGTGATAGTCCAAGATGTCTTTTGTCATAATCTCTAAACAGAAGAGAATAGAGATGCAAACCATAAATGAATCAAGTCCAGTCTGAGGAAGGCAAGAGAAGTAAAACATTAGCATTCATAAGAAAGGGTTCAGAAAAGATTTACAAGGATTTTTTTTTAAATTAGATTACAGTGTGGAAACAGGCCCAACAAGTCCACACCGACCCGCCGAAGCGAAACCCACCCATACCCCTACATTTACCCCTTACCTAACACTACAGGCAATTTAGTATGGCCAATTCACCTGACCCTGCACATCTTTGGATGGTGGAAGGAAACCGGAGCACCCGGAGGAAACCCACGCAGACACGGGGAGAACGTGCAAATTCCACACAGTCAGTCACCTGAGGCGGAATTGAACCCGGGTTTCTGGCGCTGTGAAGCAGCAATGCTAACCACTGTGCCACCGTGCTGCCCACGGTGTTGCCAGCATTGGAGGATTTGAACAATGGGGAGAGGTTGAATAGGCTCGGGCTGTTTTCCCTGGAGTGTCGGAGGCTGAGAGGTGACCTGAAAGAGGTTTATAAAATCATGAGGGGCATGGATAGGATAAATAGACAAAGTCTTTTCCTTGGGGTGGGGAAGTCCAGAACTAGCGGGCATAGGTTTAGGGTGAGGGGAAAAGATGCAAATGAGACATAAAAGGTAACGTTTTCACTCAGAGAGTGGTACGTATATGGAATGAGCTGCTAGAGGAATGATGGGGGCTAGTACAATTGCAACATTTAAAAGGCATCTGGATGGGAGGAAGGGTTTGGAAGGATATGGGCCAGATGCTAACAGGTGGGACTAGATTGGGTTAGGATATCCAGTAGGCATGGACGGGTTGGATCGAAGGATCTGTTTCTGTGTTGTACATTTCTATGACTCTATGACTATATAAAGGACCACATCCACCAATGTAATGTTTGCAACAAACAGGCTAGAAAGACCAAATCATTTTTGTTTTGCATTTAAAAGACACTTTTCTTTATAAAAATATGCTGTCAGAGCCTAGCCAGACTATAAACTACTCCTTGATTAGAGAGACAACTGGTAATGGTTTAGCAAGAGAGACATCAGATCTTAGGTGATGGGAGAGATTGAGAATGAGAGTCTTTCATAACAACCTCAGCCATTGCAGGATTTGAAGCCACTTTGTGTTACTTTGCAGCATAAGCCAGCTGTCTAGCTAACTGATTTAAACAGCCCCCTTTTATAACTGATTTAATCAGCCCCCTTTTACCTTTGTGATAGGCTAGATATGTTCAGTAACTGGTTTATGTTTGTATAAACACCTTTGCATAGCAACTTGTCATACTCAAGTTTTTTTTTCCAATATAATTGTATATAAATAAAGGTTTTGGGCAGTAATTATTTTACAAGCTCAAGCAACAATAACACAGCTTCCTTGGTAATAAAAGATAACAAACAGAAACTGCAGCAGTAACTCTTTAAAAAATTCAGCTCTTCTGCAACTGTTTGCCTCAACTATAGGAAAAACTAATGGTCTTGTGAAATGGTTTGCTCAGACTTGGTGCAGACACCTGTCCGAATCTCATTTCTAGAAAAAACTACTTAGCCAGTATAGAAACAGACTGGATCAGATATTGGTGTACATTGTGATTTTATTTTACAAATAGTTAAGCTGCGATGTAGATCATTTTCTGGACATGGGGTTCTGTACATTATGTACAAATTCGCTTTAACTAACCTTAAAGATAAGAGCAATAACGGAAGGGTATCACTACTTCCCATTGTGATCTCTATTTATTTTCATGGTGATTAATTCCGTTTTGAAACCCAATGCTGGTACCAATTTACATAGGACAACTGGTGGGTAAAGCTCAAAATTAATTTTAAGAACATTAAAAACTAATGGAATTTTGAAAATAAATCTTTCAAATATGAGAAAAATTCAAACTTTCCAAAATTGCTGAATGCACTTTATTCATTATTCTCATCTCCCAAAAAGAATTTCACTGTAATTTATACTACATTGCTTCTTTTATTCAGATGTTTAGACATCAAAATATATGAATTAAGTTAACATCAATTATTTCCACTTTATATTATTCCTTTCATACATGATAGCACCTTCCTATGGTTATGAATTCATATTTTTCACATTTGTGTGCATTTATAAATATCCTTTAACCATGTTTTAGTGTTGTTGTTTAATATAATAGACTTTGTTACATGATGGATGAAATTGAAACTTGAATATGATTATGTTTACTGTTCATAATGTTACTAAAATTCCATGTTTACACGATACATTTGATTACTAATATTTCCATGGGTGATTCTTTTATTAATAATGACATTTATTCAAAAATAAAGAATGTCAAGGTATCTGCAATGACTACTAAAGCAATTAATTGGGATGTGAATTTTAAGTTCTTTGCAAGATAGTTGTTATGATATTTACCCATTCAATTTGTTTTTGAGTATTAACTATGATTATAGTGAGTCATCTGTCTGGAACAGGAATCCGAAATGTAAGTGTGATATGCATGATTTTCTAACCATTTGGAAATAATGATTGGGAAATTGTGTGCAGCACAAGCTTGGAATCCCCAAGGAGTGCCAAGTCATGTTATTATCCATTAGACGCTCAGCACTTCATTGTAAATTGTGTTCCATTTTGTTCATATGTGACACAGAAGAGTTTATATACAGTGTAAATCTTTCCATGGTCAATTGTCAATCTGTTCAAATCATTCCTATACCTTTTCACACTGACGTAGAATCTAAATCTGCTCTGCCTGTCAGATGGCCCTAGTTTCTCCAGCAGACAGTCTTATCATTTCTGTCTCACACAGAAACATTTCATTGCCTTCTGTTTGCTGTGTAGACTCTCAACAACAATCAACCTCACTGCTCAAAGTTTCACTTTTCTCAGTCTTACTGCTCTTAGTCACATTGATCTGTTTCATTGCACCCCAGTTTCACAAGCAGATAATTTGACTGTCAACAGACTCACAGACTATCAACAGCCTTATCAACAGACAGTCCATCGTTTTCAATCAGACTGGCAGCAGCCTTTGAGTTCCCAGTATTCAACTGTCCATACTCCCCATCTGTGCTGTTCACATCTTCCTAATATTCGGTCTTTCTGTCCCTGCTCTTAATCTGACCCTGCTTACCTCAACATTCAATTTCTCCAACATGCTACATGATGTTTGCTCGTATTACAGATGACAATACATTCTTTTTTCATATAATTCTGCTGCCTTGCTGTTTGGAAAAGATTCATTCTTAACAATGTTCCCTCATTTATGAGTTGGGGATTTTTTTCCACCAACAAGGAGCTGAAACTGGAAATAAACTATTACTAAATGAACCACTAAGCCTGCGAAATTCAAGTAATCACGATGAATGGCAGCAACCACGGAAGCTGGATAAATAGATGATGTAGGTCCAGAGAAAAATGCTCATGGCCAACAGAAACACATTTCTGTTCAGTCTCACAAGCTCCTCACCCCTTGTGCTCACAGATCTCCCCTTCAACACCCACCCTCCACAAGTTAAGGATCATGGCAATTTTCAAGCATCAAAATGGGGCCACAATGGTAAGCAGTGTAATATTTTCCTGGAGAGAATATTTGACTGGTTGGGGTGGTGGTTGGGGAATGGGGAGTGTGGTCTCCTCTTCTTAGTCTGCCTGCAGACAATTCAACAATGTCATTATAAAAGAGCTTATTTACAGATAATGCCCTCACAACTGGAAAGTATTACTGAAGAAATGCAGGAAATAATTTCTAGTTGTTGTATTTGAAAAAAATATTTGAATTTAAAAAGTATGTTTCAGGACCTTAGAACATAGAACAATTTAAAAAGTATGTTTCAGGACCTTAGAACATAGAACATTGAACATAGAACAATACAGCACAGAACAGGCCATTCGGCCCACAATGTTGTGCCGAACATTTGTCCTAGCTTAAGCACCCATCCATGTACCTATCAGCACTCTCAACCTATCCTCGTACGACCTATTCTCCTATCCAGGCAACTTCTTGGTAAATCTTCTCTGCACCCTCTCCAAAGCTTCCACATCTTTCCTAAAGTGAGGCGACCAGAACTGCACACAGTACTCCAAATGTGGCCTAACCAAAGTCCTGTACAGTTGCAACATCACTTCAGGACTCTTGAATTCATCCCTTTAAGATGTCAGACCTTCTGACATCTTAAAGTCAATTAAGTATTTTTAGAAGGTTTATCACTACTGTAGCATAAAAGATGCAACAGCCAATTTGCAAGAAGTCCCACAAAGAGCAAACTCGGACATACAAGTAACATCACTGAGTCAAATGTGACTGATGACCACATAATAAATGAATAGCTGATGTAGTGGAGGTATCAAAGAAATATTGTCTTAAAGTCGAGTGCCTACCTTCAAGAAATTATAATCATAGAAACATTAAATGTTTACTGCACAATGTGATGAAATGTGCCTTTAAGAGGAATGTGTTCTGTCCTGGTTCTCCTTGAAGAGAGGTGTTGTAAACTTGGTGCTGTACCGTCTGCTCCATGGAAAGTAGAGTAAATAGCTTTGGGTTATTTTTAATTAGACAAAAGAAGCATGAATGGTTGGAGTTAGTTTCACTCAGATCCAGGGTTTTAATTTTGCTTTCAATGGTTGAAGTTCGGATTTTGGAGTTGAAGCTGCTGGATACAGCTCTCTCTCTGCTGCTGCGAAAAACTTGAGGGCTCTCTCTGCTGCTGGATTCATTCTGTTGGTATAGAGGAGATAGCAAGTGAGGGAAATCTGTTTTGCTGAATCTATCTTTGCCAAGGGTGCATTTATGGGATGCAGCTATACTGGAATATTTGATGAATAGTCGTTAAATGATATATTATTTTGTTAAGTATTTCAATAGACTTAAAATTATACCAGTTTTTTGTTATGTGGTGTATGAATAAAGTGTGTTTTGCTTAAAGCCTCATAGTTTGACCAATCAAATTGCATCTGCAACACAGCACCTTACACTTGCCTTTAAACAATATAAAAGTTAGGGTCTAGGCTATCTCTTGATATGTTTTGAGGGGCCTATAACAACAGAAAGTGGCCGTTGAGCCCACTGTGTTTGTGCAGGTCAAAAAAAGCCTGCTTGCAAAACCTACTTTCTAACATTTGTTCAGTCACCTTGCGTATTATGGCACTTTTTTTATATAATTGGATGCCTTTTAAATGAGTTAAGAATTTCTGTCTCTACTACCCTTTCAGGCAGTGAATTCCAGACATCCAGCACTCTCTAGATGAAAGCAAATTTTCTTCATCACAGTTCTAATATTTTTACCAATGAGTTTAAGTTGATGCTTCCTATCACTCACCGCTCTGGTATGGCAGCCATTATCCAGGCCCCTCACAGTTTCACAGAGCTCAATCAAACCTCCTTCCTGGCCTTTTCTGCTCGTTGGAGAACAACATCTCCCTCTCCATTCTTTCTTTGTAATTCCATCTTGCAGTGTCCATGCAAATCTCCTCCAAACGCTAATGTAATTTCACCCTTTCTATAATGACATGATCGGAATTGCTTACAGTCTTCAATTTGTGGCTTACCTAATGATTTTTACAGTTTGGCAATAATCTCCTTGTTCTTTTATTCTATACTTAGCTAATAAAGGAAAGGATTCCATATGCTTTCTTTACTCCCTTTTTGACTTGTCCTGCTAGCTTTAGGGATCTATGGATACTCACTCTGAGGTCCCTCACCATGTTATTCTCACTATTTGCTTATTCTTTTGTCTTGTTTCACCTCCCCAAATTCATTCTCATGATTCCATTTGTCACTTTGCTGGCTACCTGAAGAGTCCATTGATATGTTCATGCAATCTACAGCTATCGTCCTCATTGTAAACCATGTGACCTAATTGTTGATCATGATCTCGACATTTACGTCCAACTTGTTAACATTTGCCAGAGTTGGCAGGGGACCTCGTTCTGACTCTTGCGGAACCCCACAAGAAACAGCCTTGCAGTCACTAAAATGCCTGCCAACAATTACACTTTCTTTCCTGTCATTGAGTCAATTTCGTACCAACTTGCTACATTCCCATGGATTCTATGGGCTCTTTTGTTCAGCAAGTCGTTATGTGGGACTTTGTCAAAGGCCTTGCTTAACTCCAGATCAACTTCACTACACTCATCAATCTGTCTTGTTACTTGCTCAAAAATTTCAATCAAGTTCACAATCTTCCCTAAACAACTCCATGCTGCCTACCCTTGATTAATCCATGCTCTTCTAAGTGACAGTTTATCTTGCCATTTAGAATTGATTCCAAAACATTCCCATCTACTGAGATTAGAATGACTATGCTGAAGGTATTCTGTCTGTTTCTCATTCTTTTTTTAAACAAAGGTACAACATTAGCAGTCTTCCAGCACTCCAACACCGCATGCATCCAGTGAAGATTAGAAATTGATGGTTAATCCTTCTGTTATTTCCTCCCTGGCTTTTTTTAACTGACTGTGTTATATTTCATTTGTCCCTGCTGATCATTCCACTTTGATGCTAATCCCATTATGACTTCCTCCAACCCTCTCTTGATCAATTCCATTATTTCCCATTTTCCTCTTCCCCAGCTAAAATATCTGCAGCCACTCCCTCTGTGAAAGTAAACACCTTCTTGACATTCCATGCTGTTGACTTAATAAAGAGAATTCAGGAACGTGATGGGCTCTCTACCCAATTCCATCCAATAATACCACGACCTTCCTACCCTGCCTCCTAGCCTGTTCCTGGTGGGGTCATTAAATTCCACTCTGATACTGTCAGGCAGTATTTCTGGAATTATTAGTCAGGTTTACTCTGGCAATGCTACCTGACTCTCAAGAAGAAACTAAATGGGAAATTCTGAAAAATAATCCTGTCAAATTTGAGAGATTGTATTGACTGCTATATTGTATACAGATGCTGCAATTGTTAGAAAAGAGAAAAGGCCTTTGAAATAGCTGAGTGACAAATAGATATTTCTCCATTGCAGATTGATTCATAATTGGCAAGTTTCTCAATCTATTATAACATTATCCTGGGTAGACGAAAGGGGAATTTAAACAAGCTGGTCCACTGCCAGTCTCAAGCAATGTCCCCTGCTGTCATTTGGAGATTATGCATTGTTGCTAAGCTAATGATATAATTAAAGCTCATTTTGGATCTGCTTGGGTGTTAAATCAACATAATGTTATGTTTTGACTGCCGGATGGCATTGGAATGCAGCTCCCTTTGAATGCAGTTCTGAGGACTTTTGTCAATTCTGCTGGTTTTATAGTGTGAGTGGCTTATCTAAGCAGTCAGGAATAAGTACCAATTGAACACAGTGAGGATACATTAGATTTTTGACAGTATTGTAAATCATGTGCTATAACTCCCAGGTCTTCATTAGAAATGAAAACCAGAAGTATTTGACAAGTTATCAAATTAATGTTGCATCCTTTACACCATTAGCAAAAGTCAAAAATGCCCTCAACCTCTATTATCATTGCTTAAGCATTTGAGTGTTATCAACAGAGCATCTCTCAAGTGTGACCCTTTTTGATCTGATTCAAACAGGAAAGAAAAGGGGAAATAAGAATTGCATCACATGGCTTCACACTTTACCTCTGCAGCATTTTATTTTTCTATTTCTTTTCTGTGACAGGAGTCATTTATAAAGGTAAGTCTGGCTGATCTGAAGGGCAACTGGGGGAGGAGACTGTTGAGTAACCCCTTTGAAGCCATACACTTGCTGTGACAAGTAAAAACATTGTTTTTCCAAAATTCATAATTTATGAAACAATAATAAATTAGAAAGTGCCGTTGTGTGTTTTAGTTGTTCTACATTTATGGTAGCAAATCAGACTCCAATTGTCTGATCTTTCTGATTGATCAACTTGTATTTGTAAGTAGAAATGAAGTGAAAGTCAATGATAAAACTTTATTTTCATTAATGACAGAAAAATAAAACTGTACATGCTGTCAATCTAAAATAAATTCTGGTGCTGCTTAATAGGTTGATCACCATCTAAAGGAGAAAGGTAATGCAGTCATTCATCATTTTGATTAGTGCCACATTCAAATATCTCCAGAATCTCAAGAAACTTAATATTCAGTAAGCTCAGTGCCTGGACTTTGTGATATGAAATACATGACATTAACATGTCTTTGAAAGATTTATTCTAAATTAATATTTAGCCCTGAGAATCTTAAGCTACTCCAGTTTGGTCTTATTCATTCGGGTCTAATGCTTTGGTATTCGGTATCAAATCTTCCAAGAAATGCCTAATTCAGATTTTACTAATGGCTGTCTCAATTGACATATGGAGCAATCTGCCATTAGAGAACATTTCTAGCAGTTATCAAGAGACTATGTCAATTTATATTCCAAAGATGGCTAATAGATTAAGGTTCTTTATGACTCCTTATAAAGCTTAACGAATTTTAGTCTTACATTCTATCCTTTTAATTGCTCTCCAGTCCTTTAAATTAACTTGAAATAAATTTCCACTCCCATTGTTACAGGCTTTCTGACCTTTTCAGAGTACAAACCTGATTCTTTTACAATGTTTACAGATCTACAGCAATTAGTCTGGGCTCAGTGTTATCATTCAATGTTGTAACAGGAGCACATACAACTGTAAAATTATTTTCACTGCACAATAAGTGGTCAAATAATTACATGACACAAAAGCAAAAAACAGAATTTTGAGCGGTCATTTGTGGATTTGTCAGAGTCACAATGTTGTAGGTTTAAGTCCCATTCCAGTACTTGAATACAAGAATCAAGACTGATTCTTGATGCAATCATCAGTGAGTACTGCACCATTGAAAGTACTATCTTTTGAATGAGATGTTAAACTGCAGCTCCACCTTCTCTTTCATGCAGATATAAATGATCTTATGTCACAGTTTTGAAGAAGAACAGAGGAGTTGTCCAATTACTTGCTCAGTCGTTATCCTTCATTATGACATTGTTATTTGTAGTATCTTGTATGTACATGAATTGGCTTCCTTGCTTCTTATATGATAATAATGACTTCATTTGCTTCGAAAATTGCTTTCTTGGTTATAAAGCAATTGGAAACATTAACTTATCATGAAAAGAGCTGTACAAAGGCAAATCTTTTTTTCTGCTTTTATTGTCCTGATACTGTATGGAATAATATCATGTATCTCATGTATTCTCCTTTCTTTAAAGCAGACAGAGTGGAAAGCTCTCCAGATAGAATAGGGCGCCATCATCAAACAACAACTCTGTGATACCATTTGATGAATGTACAAAAATCATGTATCAGCATGCAAAGTAGCTAAAAATGACAGATCAAGACATAATTAGGAGAAACCTTATTGGAGTATAAGTGACATGGGTTTTGGCGAAATTTGTGGCAGAATTGGACGAGATGGGTGGTGAGGCCCATCACAATATTGGAAACATCTGGAACAATTCTTTATATTTTTACCGAATTGCAAAATAGACAGGCAGGAGTCAGAGGATGGGGAGGGAGGTTTTTTGAAATTGGAGAACTCAATGTTGCGTCCTCCAGGCTATAGGGTGCCCAGGTGGAGATGGGGGTGACCTGGCCATGGGCAAGGAGGCAGATGCCAAATCCACCCCAGACAGAAAGGATTCAAAACCCATATTACTGGCACCAATTTGATCTGCAGTACCATCAAGCCAACCGGGACAACTACCCCTTCAAAGAGTCTGGTTTGCTGTGGAAAAATATATTCTTACACGAGTGTTGTAGATCAGAGCTATGGATAGTGATGTTAGCCTTCAATTATCTTTCCATCTGCTATATTGTCAAGATTGAAAACATTGATACTCAACTTATTTGATTATGTTGTGAATGCCATCAGGATTGATCCGAGGGCTTCAACCTCATAAGCAGGATGACTCTTGAGGGCTGTTGATGGCTTAATGATGTTATCGCTAAACTATTAATCCTGAGACCCTGGCACTGTCCTTAGGACCCGGGTTTGAAGCCTGACATGGCTGTCGGTGGGTTTAGGAAACTAGTAGCGCCCATGAAGCTGCTGCTGATTGTTGGGGAAAAGGACCCCAACTCTCAGGAAGGAAACAATGTCCTTACCTGGTCTGGCTTAGACATGACTCCAGACCCACAGTAATGTAGTTAATTCTTAACTGCCCTCTGGGCCATTAGGGATGGGCAATAAATACTTGACTCGCCTGTGACACCTACAACCTGTGAATGAAAGAAACAAAAGTTCCTTTTGTTTCACACTCACTTTTCAGCACTATTGCCAGAAATAAAGTGGAGCAAGTGAGCAAGGGCAAAAAATGTTGATCTAACCAATGACACTCACATCCCATAAAAGAATAACTATTTTTAAAAACCGTTCAAAGAGAGACGAATGACCAGGAAGCAATAGCATAATTGCTTCGGGGGCGGCACGGTGGCTCAGTGGTTAGCACTGCAGCCTCACAGCGCCAGGGACCCAGGTTCAATTCCAGCCTCGGGTGACTGTCTGTGCGGAGATTGCACATTCCCTCCGTATCTGCGTAGGTCCTCTCCGGGTGCTCCGGTTTCCTCCCACGATCCAAAGATGCACAGGTTAGGTGAATTGGCCGTGCTAAACTGCCCATAGTGTTAGGTATGTTAGTCAGGGGTAATATGGGGGATGGGTCTGGGTGGATTACTCTTCGGAGGATCAGTTTGGACATGTTGGGCAGAAGAGCCTGTTTCCATACTGTAGGTAATCTAATCCAATCTAATTAGATTCTGTATGAAAAATTAATAGGATGAAGATCAAGTCAAGTCATTATAGTCTTACCAGACCAAAGGGTTGCTCTGTCATTAGAGGGAGATGACTGGTTGTGCTTTAATCTTAGGGCCACCACACTGCAGGCAAGGGGAGGAGTTGGGGAGGAGTTGAGGATGAGAGTTCTTCATAGTAACTTCAGTCAGTGTGGGAACTGAACTCACACTGTTGGCTTTGCAAACCAACCTTCCACCCAACTAAACTAAACCAACCCCCAAACATACTTGACTGGAAAAGAAGGAGATTTAAAATGCTAACTTGGATAAATTGAAAATAATATCTGAAAGATAAAACAGTAAAAATGCACTTAGAAACTTACAAACAAAAGATAATACAAATGCAGAGTATATTTCTGTGAGAAATAAATGAGATTCAGGAAAAGCAAGAATTTCTTAGATGAGTAAAGACATTAAATTTAAAATGACATGTTTAAGAAAAATGTGGTCCAAACGTAAGGCTAATAACACAAAATGAAAATCAGGTGGAGTGTAGAAAACAGAAAAGGGAAGGAAAAGACTATGGGGATTTGAGAAAGGACAGGAACTGAATATGAAAGGAAACAGTATGGATCTCACAGACAAAACAATTAAGAACAGTTGAAAGAAGAATAGTAATAAGAGAAATTCAGGGTAAGAAGTGGAATTTCTTGAAGTAAAGACAGACATCATTAAAAAAAACACTGAAAGTGCTGTAAATATTCATTAAATCTGATCGCAGGTCTGACAGCATCGGTGGAGGTTGAGTGCATCCACCATTTTCCATCTTTCTACATTTCCATAAAACTTGGCTCCTCTATGAAAAGAGTAACTTTCCTCAGCTTTTGCATTACAATATAATAGTGTAAATTTAAAGTTACAAGAGGAAAAGGCAACTTTGGCAAATTAAAAGGCAGAAGATTGGCACTGTATAATAGAGGAGAAAGTGAGGTCTGCAGATGCTGGAGATCAGAGCTGAAAATGTGTTGCTGGAAAAGCGCAGCAGGTCAGACAGCATCCAGGGAACAGGAGAATCGACATTTCGGGCATAAGCCCTTCTTCAGGAATGTCAGTTCCGTAGGCAGGTGCTGAGGAAGGAGATATGGCTGTGGTAGCGAGTCTGTTTGAGAATGTGGCTGAAGAGCTTCTGTGCAGAGGAGATGACCTGGGGGGTGCAGTGAGAGAGGGACTCACTGAAATCTTTGTAGAGGGAGGAAGAGAACTTCTTCAAGGAAGGCATCCTTGTAAGAAGATTCGCAGTAGGTTGAAATCTTTGAGGAGAAAGTGAGGTCTGCAGATGCTGGAGATCAGAGCTGAAAATGTGTTGCTGGAAAAGCGCAGCAGGTCAGGCAGCATCCATCTTCAGATTCCTGAAGAAGGGCTTATGCCCGAAATGTCGATTCTCCTGTTCCCTGGATGCTGCCTGACCTGCTGCGCTTTTCCAGCAACACATTTTCAGCACTGTATAATAGAGTCAGAGTAGGCACTATGGACTAAATGGCCTTCTTTTGCACCAAATTAATTCTGTGATTCTGTGAAGTAAACATCTTTTGAGGAAATAGTAAAGTGTATTGATAAAGAGAATTAAATGAATATTGCTTATATGAATAATCAAAACCTATTTGATTAAGTAGTGCGTAAAAGTAAGGTACAATTGAAGTAAGTTTAAGTAAATTTTAAGAAATAAGTGAGCAAAGAATAGAAAGCAACAATTAATAGATGTTCTCCCAAATGGAGATGTAGACAAGCATCAATGTTGGGTTCACTACTCTTCTTAATATCAAAGTTTGCATTGAGGAAATGCAATAAAGGTCCATTAGATTTGTTTCCAGAGTGGCAGAGCTGTCTTAAAAAGAGAGGTTGGTAAAATTTTGCCTGTATTCTCTAGAGTTTTGAGAAATTAAATGTGATCTCTCATTTGTGTGGTCTTATGCAAACATGCAAAAGTTTGGTTTCAAGACAGACAAACAGAAGAAAGTATGGTCAAGAACTGTCTTCAGACTTAAACTTCTTTAGAACTCTGTTTATTGCGTATCGGCAGTATGACAATAGATGATAATCTGAGATCTGCTCAGTGTATTCTTACCCTACTGCATTATTGAAAGGTTACTCTTTTCTTGTGCTTCTCTCCATCAATCTCACAGACAACCCTCTCCCAATCTACTTGACTCCACACTCACTGTGCTCTTCATTCCCAGTGGAGGCTGATTGGTGATATCAAGTGAAAGTTGTTCCAGGGTCTTAACATCCTTAACAACAATCTAATTGAAACATACAAAGTGTAATGAGTGTCACCATAATCCCAGATGATCATAGTTTATTCTCTCATTGGAGAGAGGTGACTGGTTGTGAGTTTAACCTGAGGGTCACCACATCTTAAGCAGGATGCAAGGTTGAGGAGGAACGGCTTTGATGGTAACCTCAACCAGTATGGGAATTGAACCAGGCCATTGGCATCACACTGCATGACAATTCAGCCATCAACTAGAGACAAGGTAGATGCAGGTTAGGTGTTACCCCTGATTGAGAAGTCTAAGATCAAGGGATACAATCTCAAAATAGGGGGAACCATTTGGGACTGAGATAAGGAGACTTTGTCTTACTAAGAGGCTGTGAATCTTTGAAATTTAGCTCAGTCATTGAGTTTATCTCAAGTAGAGATTGATAGATTTCTAAGTACTAATGACAAAAAGACGTCTAATGTAGGAAAATGGCATCGAAGTAGATGATCAACCTTTATCTAAAATAAAGGAGCAGGTTTGATGGATTGAGTAGCTATTCATATTCCTATGTTGACATGTCCCCATGTCAAGTTAGAAATGGAGTGGGGCTTGTGGAACCCAACTGGCATAAGCGCGTGCAAGTAAATGATGAGCAAGTGCTGCTTGGAACCACTGTCAACGACATATTTACATAAGATCCTAAGGCTAGGAGTAGAAGTAGGCCATTCAGCCCATCGAGCCTGCACCACCGTTCAATGAGATAATGGCTGATCTGACAATCCTCAACATTATTTTTCTGCCTTTTCCCCAGAACCCTTGATTCTTTTACCAATTAAAAATCTGACTATTTCAGCTTTGAACCTACTTAATGGTCCAAACTCAACAATCTTCTGTGATAAAGAATTTCACAGATTCACAACCTTTTGAAGGAAAAAACTCCTTATCTCTGCCTTAGGTGTGCAAAACCTTATTCTGAGATCATGCCTTCCAATTTTAAACTGTCCCATAAGGAGAAATGACCTTTCTGCATCCCAGTCTAGTTCTCGGGAAATCATGTTATCACATTGTTAATGTTTAGGACTAGGCTGATGGTTTAGTCATTGGCTGAGTTGGAGTTTTCTTGCTTTTTATGGACAGGATATACTTAAGCAATTTTACACATTCTTGGGTGGATGCCAGGATCGTGGTTGTACTGGAATATCTTGGGTAAGGGCACAGCTATTTCTGGAGCACTAGTCTTCAGTATTATTGCCAGAATGCTTTCAGGGTCCATGGCATTTTCAATGCCAATGTTTTCAGCCATTTCTTGATAGTAATTGAACAGTACAATACTGTGTGCAATATTGGTCTCCTTATTTTCGAAAGGAAGCAAATATGCTGGAAGAAGTTCAAAGGTAGTTTACTAGATCAATCCCTTCAATGGATGTGTTCTCTTATGAGGAAATGTTGAACAATCCAGGCTTGGAGTATAGAAGAGTAACAGGCAGCCGCATTGAACAAATGGGATCCTAACAAGTCTTCAGGGTATGGATGCGGAAAAGATGTTTCCTCTTTGCCAGTATCTAGAACAAAGATTCATACTTTAGCAATAAAGGGGTGGCCATTTAAAACAAGAGATTAAGAGACTTTTTTTTCTCACAGCAGGTCATGAGTCTTTCCTCAAAAGGTGGTGGAAGCAAGTCTTTGAATATTTTGAGGCAAAAGTATATAATTAGCAAAGTGATGAAAAAGTATCAGGGATAATCGTGAACACACAGTAATTAGACCAACTATTAATTTATTGAATGGCAGATCAGGCACAAAGAGCTGAATAGCCTACTCCTACACTTACTTTGTATATTTGTTTGTTTAAAATTCATAAAAAGTTTCCATTACCATCACAAAGGCAATTAGGTGATGTTTTATGAAGCAATCTGTTTATCTAGAAACATGCAACAAATAAACTAGCTTTTGCTGCAGTTTTTAACATTGCTTTTGATGGAGACTAAAGTTATCACTGACCTCTGTGCATTACACAGAAATATTGACTTATCCACACACATAATTGATAACACAAAGTTTACAACCATTAAATGCTTTTCATATATTCAAAATGCAAAAAAATCCATTGCGAAGCAAATACTTAAATTCTTCAACACTCAATCAATCTTTGTTATCCTGTGTTATTTAAACTGGCAGTATCTTATTATGTAGGTCTGTGCAATTTATCTTACTAGTAAACAACAAGAAAGCCATGCATGTATATATTGCATTTAACATAACAAAATGTCCAACAACCTAATCAGACAAAATTTACCAATTCTGGAAGTCATGCCACTGAAATCGGTGACACCATTTTTGGCAGCAGGGAGACAGGGCAATTTATAATTGATGAGCCATGATTCATGGAAACAGTTGCACATGAAAAAGTGCATTTGCCTTCAAAGACTTCCAAATTGTTTCATGGAATATCCAAAATGTGACTTGTGCTTTTAATCTTTTCTTCAAAGGTTTAAAGAAGCCAGTTATTTTGAGTGATTTTTTTGTTTGTTTTTAATAGGTCCAGGGATAAGTTTGGAAGGAGTATGATAAATTGATAAAGAGCTATGTTAATTGGGAAGTATTACTTTAAGGAATTACAGTGGATAGCAATAGCAAACATTTAAAGAGTGCATGGAAGAAATGCAACAATTGTTCATTCCTGTCAGGCATAAAAATAAAACTAAAAACATGGCCTGATCATGGTGAACAAAAGAGAAATTAGGTATATATAGGATCCAAGGAAGAGAACATACAAATTGGCCAAAAAATAAAACATGGTTACAAAACTGGCTGGCTACAGGAAACAAAGAGTAGGAACAAAAAGGTCTTTTTCCATGTGGCAGGCAGTAATCAGCGGGGTACAGCAGGAATCAGTGCTTGAATCACAGCTATTCACAATTTGCATTAATGATTTTGATGAGGGAACAGAAGCATTACTTATAAGTTTGCAGACAACACAAAGCTAAATGGGAGTGTGAACTGTGAAGAGGATGTGAAAATGCTTCAGTGTGATTTGGGCAAATGCACGGCAGATGTAGTCTAAAGTGGATAAATGTCAGATTATCTATTTTAATAGCAAAAATAATTAGTCTAATTGTTATCTCAATGGGGATAGGTCAGGAAAGAGGGAGGTGGAATGAGACCTGGGTGTCCTTGTATCCCAGTCACTGAAAATAAGCATGCAGGTGCAGTATGTGGTGAATATGACAAATGGTATTTTGGCCTTCATAGCGAGAGGATTCAAGTACAGGAGCAGGGTTATCATGCCGCAATGTTACAGTGACATTGTTGCGACTACATCTAGTGTATTGTGTGCAAATTTAGTCTCCTAATCTGAGTAAGGATTTTCTGACTATGAAGGGAATGCAACAAATGTTCACCAGGATTCCTAAAATAGAATCAGTGATTTATGAAGAGAGACTGGATCAGTTAAGAAGACCACATAGGACCAAGATGAAGAGAAATTTCTTCACCCAGAGAGTTGTGTGTCTGGGGAATTCTGTGCCATAGAAAGCAGTTGAGGCCAATACATTGAATATTTTCATGAAGGAGTTACGTATAGTTTTTAGGGCTAAAGGGATCAAAGATTGGGGGGGGAGAAAGCAAGAACAGGGGAATGAATTGGATGATCAGCCATGATTATATTGATTGATGAAGCAGGCTTGAAGAGCTAAATGGGCCTACTTGTCCTCTTCTTTTATATTTCGATGATAAGGTGCCATTTAGGAGAGGTAAGATCCATTTTGGTGTTGTTAAGAGTAAACATGAATGTACATACATAAAAGCTCTATGGAACTGTCAAGCTTTCAAAAGATTTGAATCTCCTGCTTTTTAAATGAACAAAGTCTGCCATTTTAAAGTCAATTCTTGCGATTTCACTCTTTCTGTTGACATAAGCCTGAGGGCTATCAATGTTCGAATTGTGCTGTTTGATTGATTCAGTAAATTACTATTATCACAGTTTTCAATTCAGTTTGATTTGCATTTCCAAATGGTTATAAAGTCTTTGATATGAGGCTATGAACACAGATGTTTGTTTGAAAGGGAATAAGTGTTTGAATTAAAGGGCCAGGGGATAACTTTTTTTTTGTTTTAATCCTCTTCTCATCAGCTCCAAAGCACGAAATCTGAATAAGCAGCCAAATGCCCCCTCAGCTATTGTTCTCTCAGGCTGTGAACGGTTTAATACTGAGGAGTGCCTTTAGCACTATCCTTATTGATGATGTCATCTGGAATTGTGGGCAGAAGAGTATAAGATCTCAAAAGACATAACATCCAGTTCCTCCTCAAACTATAATAATATCTATGATATCAATTATTATGATCACAAACCAGACTGCCAAGCTAATGTTATGAGTTGGCTAGGGACCAGTAACTTATGTATTTAAAATCAACTAAGTCTGAGGTCTGGGGGACTTAATAACAGAATAAAGCCACAAGATTCCATTGTATTGAATGAACAACAATAAATTTTACTATACAATGTCAGAATAGTAATATAATCTACAACATATTCACAACTTGTTTCTACACCCCCAGATTAAACACGGTAAATATGGATTTTAAACAGTGATCAAACACCCTATTGTACACATCAAATAGCAAATACCAATCAAGAAAGTTCTTACAAATTTTTCAGAAATTCCCATTGCCAGACATTAATGACATGGGGTCATCAAATCTCATTAACTTCACAAGGGATCATAACTTGTCACTTCTGCATATCTGATCTTCAGTCTCCCTCTCAAGAACTATTCTGTCATGACCTCAATTAATGGTCATGTTTTGATTGATCACATGTCTATCCTGAGTCTGAATTCCAAAACAGCCCTCCTATGTTCCTCATAAACATAACTCCAGCTCTTCACTGACAGTTAGCTTCACCAGGAGAAAGTGAGGACTGCAGATGCTGGAGATCAGAGCTGAAAATGTGTTGCTGGAAAAGCGCAGCAGGTCAAGCAGCATCCAAGGAGCAGGAGAATCGACGTTTCGGGCATGAGCCCTTCTTCAGGAATCATGCCCAAAACATCAGTTCTCCTGCTCCTTGGATGCTGCCTGACCTGCTGCGCTTTTCCAGCAACACATTTTCAGCAGTTAGCTTCATCAAGCCAGTCTTGCACTTGGGTTGTTACACGAGCCCCAATCCTGTCTGCTTGCATCAAGAAAATAATGTTTTTGACATTTTTAACCTCCTTTTCTCTCAGCTGCATTGAAGAACTAATACTCACTGCTTCTTCTAACACAGAGTCAGGGACTCTCCCACTGTCAGAACTCTCAAGGACTTGTCATGCACTCTCACTCCAATACATTGTTGCCTTCTAATTCCTGGAACTTTGTGCTGAGATTTGACTGCACCAGAGATATCCAACTGTACTGACCCCACACTAGCTTCTCTATGCAGGATCTGCTTAATTTAGCAGCATTCCCAGCAGGATAACTAACTATTAGCATCTTTGTGCCTGCATCTTTCTCCTTCTCCCACTCACAATCTGGAACTTTGAACTCTTCGTCAGTGAGCCCTGAACTGTACTAAATGACAGATTGAAAACCTTGCAATAAAGTGGGCAGAACTGAACATTCTGAACATTTTACAAGACACAAGTCAGGAATGTAATAGAATACTGGATAAGTGCAACATCACTCAAGGTGCTTGAAACCATCCTGGTAAAAGCAGCTTATTTGATTGGCACCACATTCATAAACATCCATTTTCTCCATTACTAATTTCAGTGGCAGCAGTGTGTAAAATCTACAAGATGCAGTCCAGAAATTCACGAAGGCTCCTTAGATAGTACCTTCCAAACTATTGACCACTACCATCTAGACAAACAAGAGCAGCAGGTATATGGGAAAACCACTATCAAGTTCCCATCAAGGGTCAAAATCTAGGTACTCCCTCCCTAACAGCATTCTGGTTGTGCCTATACTAAATGGACTGCAATAGTTAAAGAAGGCAGCTCACCTCTAACTTCTGAAGGGCAATTAGAGATGGATTATAAATGCTGGCCCAGCAGAAGAAATAAAACAAAAAAAAATCTTGTTCAATGCAAGAGCGTCTTCTAGTTCTAGCACTAAATGCTTTTCCTCCCCCACATTAGACCTCAGAGACTCTGAAGAACGTTATAGTTAAAGATACTGGTGGCAGCAACCCTATCGCATGATGAGGTACAGATCTGGTTTAGATGAACATGTAACAACTGTCCTCATGCTCTTTCGGTTGGTGGTGAAGTCAACCCTCATTAGCGCTTATTCCCATCCCCAAATGAAAGTTAGAGAGCCCAGGATAATTTATCCCGAGTTTGGTTTCTGGAGTCGATACTTTCCTGAACTCTGAACTTTGGTTCTGAGAACAAAAATGCAGTCCCCTCCTTCTTAATGCTGTCAGTTACACTAAGCAATCCCCGATTTGTTACCATTGTAGCAGACAGAAGATGTATGAATTGTGAGGCACACCGTCTGAAATCTGCATCACACTTTCTAGTAGCCCCTAACAACCTGAACAATGTGTAGGGAATGAATGTCATATCAGGAGCTGGCAGAAGAGATTTACAACAGAAGCTTTTGTGCACGTCTATGAAATACTGCAGCAGAAAGCAAGGTGACCAGAGCCCTCAATTTCTATTACAGCAGTTTCTTCCAATCATCCACTGAAAATTCCTTCAATATCTGCCAGAATGCTATGAAGGGCTGCATTTGAGAAGAAAGAGATGCCCTCTTTTGTAGGACATACGACTTCATCAAACAAACCATCTCCCTTTTGAAGCAGAGAGGCAGGGCTGCTACATAATGCAGGGTGATGTCACATGGTTCTGACGGTTCCATCTGAGGAACTGATCATATTTAGCAATTGGAAACGGACCCACTCCCAAAAATGTAAATTGTTGCAATGCCCAGTGAGGAATCCTGGAAATAAATTCAGAGTATCAGAAAAGCTATCACAATCTTTTAAACTTCTTCACTCCATAATTTCCAAATTATTCAGCAGGGACTAAAACCCAGAGGGAAAAGCAGTCTGGGCCAGTTTGAAACCTGTATGAATCTGGATCAGACAGTCATCTGAGGCTGGAATTGAACTCAGGTCCCTGGCACTGTGAGGCAAAAGTGCTAACCACTGAGAGCCATGGTGGTTTTGATCTGAGTATTTTGTTAGAGCTAGTGCTGATTTTCATTGTTTGTATTTTGACTCATTTGTTGATTTTGGTTTGGAGCTGTAAACTGGGAATTGTGAGCTGAAAAGGACATTGGGACAGTTTGCGATAAGAAGAAAAGAATGGAACAAATAAGTTTTCACCTTTTCTCTGAGGCCAGGGTGGAGGTTAGTTGCAGACTGATTAAAAGGATTCCCACAGATGCAGTGATCATGGGAAGAGCATTGTGTTTAAACAGATAACAAAGGTTGGCTATTAATGAGGTTAGTATCTGAGAACTGGTCCCAGCAAGTCTAGAAGAGACCCTATATTCAAGCAGATGCCAGGGGTTGAATGGTAATTGGGGCTTGAGGAAAAGGTGATCAATCTACAGGGGTGGAATGCAGACTTGATCTTTGTTTTCAACTTTTTTTTAAATGGGAGAAGTGTTTGGCTGCAGATGAGACAGCATGTAAATTTGAAAGGTCTCTGCACAAACCCATTCATTGGGTTTTAGATGACCAGAAAGTAGAAATCTGGGTTAGAACTATTACTACTTATACCTTAGGAAACTGAAAAGCTAACCCTGATCAATGTTTCCAGAAAAGCAACAAAGGAGTTCACATCCATGCCTGTAAAACAAGGCATAATGAAAACCATTAAGTAATCTGGCAAATTTTATTATTTTCTTTTATTTATCTTTTAACTGTGCTTGTTTGTTTGTCCATCTATATGCAAATCAGACTGAAAACAGATGTTTTGGGGATCTGCGTGGATTTCCTTCGGGTGTTCCAGTTTCCTCCCACCATCCAAAGATGTGTAGGTTAGGTGAATTGGCCATGTAAATTTCATGTAGTGTTCAGGATGTGTAGGTTAGGTGCATTAGTCAGGGGTAAATCTTGGGTAGGGGAATGGATCTGGGTGGGCTATGCTTCGAAGAGTCAGTGTGGACTTCTAGGGCCAAAGGACCTGTTTCCACACTGTAAGGATTTTATGGTTTTTTGATAAAGCATAGACATTAATTTGATTATCCCATTTTTTTTCTCTGTTAACTTAATTGTGTAAGATATAAAATTGGTGACTTGAATTAGTTATTCACAAAATCTGAGACTGGTTATTCAAGAGTCTGGTTTGGAAGTATTGAAGTAATTATTGAGGGTCTTCAACAGTTTCAATTCTACAGTGTTGCAAATACAGAAGTAGAAAGCCTGGTTTCATTTGGCTGTCTGCCTCCATGTCATAACAATGTCTGGATTTTTATTGAAGGTGACTACTATACTAGTCATTCTGTTGATCAGAAATCTAGCACCATTATTTTTCAGCATAGAATCAGATTAATTCACACTGACTAATTGCATCATTGCACATGCTGGCATATAAAATCCATTTGAGTACTATGTTCATTAGCTCATTTGTTTTTTCTTTTATTCTTAGATAGCATCTGCCATCCACACAATCCTTCTTCCCAGCTCCTAGCCCCATCCACACCCTCAGAGCTCCTGCACCGTCCCAGCCTTGATTCTCTCCTTCTTTATAATTGCAGTCTTTGAACTGAATTACTCAATTGAGTCCAGTGAAAAGTTTACAAGTCACCAGTTAGACTGCCATCTTAGATCCATGGAATCGCAACACTGGGCTGGGAAAACATCACGCTGAGGCCATGAGTCCAAGTTCGCATTGAGGCCGGGAGTTCAGGATGTTGCTGAGAAGAAAGAAGAGAGAAGAAAACACAAAAGAGAAGAAAAAAACAAAAAAAAATGGGTAGAGTGGATGAGCTCTGACTGAAGTGTTCTATTCTTAACTCAAAATGGAAACTCATCCAAGCTACATCTTCAGTATTGTCATTTTCATGTTATTATTGAATGAAGAATTAAGGAATTATATGCAAATGATGTGCTGTTTCCATACATGGAAGGGGAAGGCACCACCTTACATTTAGCCAGCACCATCCTTTTGGGGTGTCATGTAAGAAAAAAAATCGTTGGTGTAGAAATCCAGCCTTTACTGTGCCTTGGTCAATGGGGAGGGATGTGGGAGATGATTTTGCCAACTTTCCTTTCTGCCCATAGCAGCATTTCAACTCAGGATGAGTGATTTCAGTGGCTGCTGCTGAGCAGCATACCATGCCTGTATTAATTTCAAAAGCCACACTCAGCAATGAATTTAATTCACTCTTTCTCCCCCTCTCTTGTATATTTTCCTCACTTTCTGTCTTTTGTTAATTTCTGTGGCAATCTTTCTCCCAGGACACAATTCATCTGCTGGGAGGAGCATTGGCTGCACTATGGGATTTAAATCACTTCACTAAGCTCAATTTCAAAGGCTACTCGGTGTTAGAGTTTGATCATGGTTCAGTCCTAATAAGGGGTCTTGGAAGGTCCAGCATTCTGGAATCTACCCTCTCTGGCCCTTCTATGGATTGTGCCTTGTTCATCAGACAATCACGAGGACAGAGAAAGAAGTCCATATGCAGAAGGTGAAGGTCCTGAACGGTGAAATGCACACGGAGGTCATAATCACGATCCTTCACCACTATGACAGCATAGACCAAATGTAGGTCCTCAATTTGGGGTGACATGGTGGCTCAGTGGTAGCACTACTGTCTCATAGCACCTCAAACCTGGGTTCGACTCCAGCCTCAAGCGACTGTCTGTTTGGAGTTTGCAGGTTCTCCTCATATCTATATGGGTTTCCTACGGATGCTCCAGTTTCCTCCCACAGTCCAGGGATGTGGAGGTTAGGTATGTTAGCCATGGGAAATGCAGGGTGAGAGGATAAGGGGGTGGGTCTAGGTGGGATGCTTGTCAGAGGTTTAGTGTGGACTTGATGGGCTGGATGGCCTGCTTCCACACAGTAGAGATTCGCCAGGAGCACCCTCTGAGCTGCACACAGTGTAACATATTTGCTTACCAATGCATTCTTATATGATTGCTTGTTTCCAATCACAGCACAGCATCTGGCTACAAAGAGAATGAAGAATTTTCTTTTTTTGTGTTTTTTTGCAACATGACCTCAACAGAGCAGCCAACCCATGGATCTCGTGAGACCAGAATCATCTCGCTCACTGCAGATGAGTGAGAACCATGTGCCACCATCAAATGGAATAAACAGAGAGCCTAGCTTCCTTCAAAGCACCCTCCAAACTTCCATCCAAGGGGTGGCAATTCTCATTTGTTCATTTTGATATGTCTTACCACATATTTTGTTTTATATACTGACTGTGCACTTTCATGGAATGCTTATAGTGCAGGAAAAGTCCATTCAGCCCAATGAGTGTGCACCAACCTCTAAACAGCATTCTACCCTTACCAGGCCCCTACTCTATCCCATTTAGTACAGCCAATCCACCAAGCCTGTATATCTTTGGGCACGGGAGGAAACCAGAGCACCTGACGGAAACACATTCAGATACTGGGAGAACATGCATACTCCAGACAGACAGTGACCCCAGGATGGAATCTAACACGGATTCCTGGTGCTGTGGATCTGCATACCGCCCCTCTTTTTGTATGTTGCATTTTGTATTTTTCACTTACATTCTCAATAAAATACCTTTCAAATTCTTAAATGAGTGCAACAATAGATGTTGCCACAACACTCACTGCAGTGACTTTTAAATCTAGTTTGTGAGACCTCAGGAGAACACTGTCTGGGCAGAACCTATTTATAGAACCACAGGCAGTCACACTTTTTCTGTGTACAGACCAGCATCATAATGCATATTTCCAGTGCACTGCATCCTGACTGGCAGCTTGACCAGTATGATTGACATAAAGACCAGTGTTACTGGTGTCTGCTTCTACTGGTCTCAAATCTCAGTCTTTCATTGGTACAGTATCACTGATTTTTCCCTCTGGGAAAGAAACTAATCAAGTCTGTGATTGAAGAGTTCTGCGTCACAAGGATGTGGCTGATTTCAATATATTGCCTGAACTTATTGCTGCCAAACAAAGAATTGTCCGCAAAAGTTGCAGATGGTTTAAAGTTCTTTCAACAGGCAACACCAGGAAAACTTTACCTCAACAAGCTTTCACAGTGACATGTCTATTGTCACGCCATGGTTTGTCATTGTGTTCACCTCAGCATTTCAGATTACTTTTCCAGGAAATCTTAAAATAAATTTGCAACTGGATGATATAGTGCAAGTTAAGGTGTGTGTTGCAGATGGTGACATTCCTGGAAATTCTGCACTATTCTTAGACATTCATTGCTTTTCATAGGATCATACTGTGTGTAAATTAGCCACTTCATTTGCTGCATAACAGCAGTTACTACATTTCTAAAGCAATTTGTCTGAAATGCTTTGAGACATTTCTCTAAGATGTAATAAAACATTATGGCACTGAATTTTCAGTACTTTTTTCAATCTCCTGTCAGAGAGAGATTTGCTTGTGACTGATGTATTATAAAAGTTCACCTGTAGATTGGGGAAAATGTGTAAAGTACTCAATTGTACTATACATCACTTTATGATAAAATATTAAAATATCGATTAGCAATGGATCAATTGTTCCAAATGCAATAGATTTTTGATTCATTTTTAAAGCATTTTTTTCATGGGCAATGTGAATACTTGATGAGTGGGAAAATATAAAATAGCTGCTTAACATTAGGATTTTGGAATAGTTATTGACCATTCAGTCCATCAAGTCTGTTCCACCATTCAGTTAATGGAATATCATGTCTAACCACCTGTAGTCTTTAATATCCATGCTTAAGAAAAGTTCTTGATCATTTAACCAAGCCTCAACAGCATTTTGGGAAAGTTTCAAATTTTCATTACACTTTAGGTGAGGACGTGCTTCCAGACATTACTCCTTAATTTACAGTGAGACATAGGAACAGGATGAAGCCATTCAGCCCCTCAAATCTGTTCCACCACTTAATGAGATCTGGCTGATCTGTGGCTTAACTTCATGTATTTGCCTTTGGCCCATATCCCTTAATCCCTTAACAAAAATTTATCTATCTCAGATTTAAAATTTCCAATTGATCCAGCATCCATTGCCATTGTGGAAGAGTGTTCCAAACCTCTGCTACCCTTTGTGTATATATGTGTTTCCTAAGATCTCTTCTGAATGGTCTGGCCCTACTTTGCAGAATGTATACCCTAGTTCTAGAATCCCTAACCAATGGAACCAATCTTGTCTTCCTCTGGAGATTCCACCAGAGAAGGTTGTTTCTCTCTTAATAGATATTTTCACATCAACCTGTTCAGAGATATTATTACACATTTCTGAACCAGGTAGCACCTGAAACTACAACTCCTAGCTACCACTACATGACAAAAATCCTCTTGTTTCTCTCAATCTAATCAATAAAATGTTTTAATCAACTTATGAATTTCTAACAGAACATCATTAGTGTTCTGGTTTCAAGCGACTTCAAGCTTCATCAATGCAAACTGTCCTTCCAATTTCACCCTTTTCGCCTCGGTATCATACTGGTGAACCTGTGCTGCCATTTTTTTCAAGGTCAATGTGTCTCTTCTCAAGTGTGGTGCCCAGAATAGAATGCAATAATTTTGGTGGTGTCTAACCAAAGCTAGCTAGCTATTGTTTACAGCATAATATAACTTCCTACCCACCCCCTACTTTGCCCCCTGCCAAGCCCAATCCAACTTCGTTATCAAAACCTCTAATTTAAGGTTGTGCATAGATTTAGAAACTCAAAATTATGATTTAAAAACAAACATCTTGTTGACAATAATGTCATTTATTGCAGGTGGTACTTTTGGTTCAAAGGTAGGGCCACTACCATGGTAGCACAAGAGCCCTTTTTCAGACAACTTTGCCAATAGTGCAGAAATGTAATAATGATTGAAATCACTCTTGTCATTTCCGAAATTAACTTAATTCTGACACTCAGTACAAAACCTGCAGCAAACCTTACCACATTAAGGATCAAATCTTCCCCTCCCTGGTGTGGTGTGAGCATTGACAAGAAATGAGTGGAATTAAAAGTTCTGGTTTAGATTATATTCCCCACAGTGTGGAAACAGGCCCTTTGGCCCAACACATCCACACCGACCCTCCGAAGAAAAGTCAACTTCACTTCAGGTACCAAATATCAGGTGGAAGCAAAGAGGCAGCTCAGAAATTGCAAAAGCAGATGCGAAACAAAATCTCCTGAGGCAAAAACAAGCCAAAGGTGAAATTTGAATGCTGTCAATTTGAGGTGCTGTATGAGTGTCTAGCATACAACATGAGCGGTGTTCAAACAGGCAAAGTTGAAAAGGAACTGTAGACTTGAAGGGGTGGCATGGTGGCTCAGTGGTTAGCACTGCTGCCTCATAGCACCAGGGTCCCAGGTTCGACTCCAGCCTCAGGCGACACATTCTCCCCGTGTCTGTATGGGTTTCCTCCAGGTGCTCCGGTTTCCTCCCACAGTCCAAAAATGTGCAGTTCAGGTGAATTAGCCATGCTAAATTGCCCATAGGTTAGGTGCATTAGTCACAGGGAAATGGGTTCTTGATGGAGAGGTAATAAACTCCTGAATCTCCTCTCATGCCTAAAGCTACCACTTCAGAATCTTGCCTTTGAGTGGTGATGATTATTAGCATGCATTTGCACTTATTATCAATTTATATACATGCCACTTTGAAGTCTCCGCTCCTCGTCTGAGAAACTAGATGGTTCAAATTCCTAATATGTGTGTCAGAGTGGGTACCCAGTGGCTGAAACTCACAAAATCGTTCTCACGCATTATGCAACAACTCCTTCAGAACAACATCACTGCATTGTCCGTGATCACCTCCTTGAGGTTTCATCCAGAAAAGTTGACATTGACAAACCACCAACCTCACCACAACATCATGCCTGGTCTTGATGTAACTCAAACCAAACTTCAGACCTTCAATGCTTTACGTTGGAGCTCAGGAACATCTCAGACTTCCATACTTCTGTCAGGTTGCTCTATATGCAGGAACATACACTCAATTTATGCATTTGTATAAGATGTACCTCATGACACTTAACTTGCTTTCTTAGCACTCAGTCACTTTAATGTGGATCGGCAGTCAGCTGTATACTTCACATTGTTTTCTTAGTACATGCACAAACACTTCAGATTGCCAGCTTCTCTGGGGCTCACATTATGCCAAGGAAAGGCAAGCATCTTATGATGCTGGAAGCACAGAACTGACACTTTATTAATCGTATAGGGAGTGGACATGCCACCATGTGACACTGTGCAACGTTAATGTCTATCCAGCAGCACATACCAGCAGTTTATGTGGCAAACGTAGTGTATGTACTTCGATCAAACAGTGATATGTGAAAGTCAAATGAAAACAGTCCTCAGTGGGGTAAAGTAGGACTTGACAGAAGGTGCGTGGGTATCATGAAGGTAGTCAAGGAGGTTATCTGATTACAATAGAGGGAGTTGGCCACAGTCAGTCATGCACTCAATTCTATCAGAATTCAAAGATCTGAGGAAGGGTCACTGACCCAAAAGGTTAGCTTTGATTTCTCTTCACAGATGCTGCCAGTCCTGCTCAGCTTTTCCAGCAACTTCTGTTTTTGTTGCCAACGGTCCATTGCCTTGCAGTCCAGGAATCCGACAATGGTCCATGGTCACTCCTGTAGATCAAGTGCAAGCTGTTCAGGTATTAATATTAGGTCAGTTTCATTGAAGTACAAGCTAGCTGCCTTCCTTTTAGTCTCAAATCTTTTTAAAAAAATGTCTTGGTTTGATTTTGAGAGAGATGACCATTGCCAAACATCAAGAGGAAAATGGAAGTGATCAAAAATAAACAAGAAATGTACTATGAGCTCAAGTTCTGCTGTCAACTTGTCAAAAGGAAGTTTTATCTTGGCTGAAACTATTTATAAGTTGAGGTGTAAATTTCCAGCTGAAATTACACAACAAAAGCCTTGGCCTGCTTTGGCAAAGAGTCCACTACCAAGACAGCTTCATACCATTCAGCAGACATGCAAATGCTGAATCAACATGGTTAACTGTACATTCCGTGACAGCCACCATGCAAATGAAGATAGCAATGGTGTATTTGAAAAGTGAATTCCAGTCACTTCCATAGTTGTATAATGCAATGTTGCTACAACCCTGGATCCTTAAACTAGAAATCGTCCTGTTGAAAGAAAATATCAGTGGGTCGGCAGATCGATTGAGCAAGGATTGAGTCAATGTTTTCTTCTGTGAGACAATGGGAGAGTTTGAGGAGATGGAAGTGGATGCAAGGGCAGTTAGTGGTGAGCAGCAGCGGGAGTGGAGTGTACCCAGTGAGTGAGCACAAAGTGCAGAGGGCAGGAACATTTACTAGTTCAGGAAGATGAGTTGGTTCAGAGCCATTGAGAGGATATGCTGCATGCAATAATGAGAGTTGTAGTCAATGAATCTTACTCAGAAGCTGGAATTCCAACACCAAGTCATCCTTTATTTACATGTGCATAATAGTGGGCACTGGTCTGGCACCCTCAGAACCAGCTCTCAGAACCTGAGAGTTCCTGTTTAAATCTGTCAGCCAGAGCTTCTTGACTGGACCAGATTAACAGCCCCAATCAGGGAACTCATATTCTATGAGATGCAGTTGGCTGATCTCATTACAATCACTACATAGTAACCCTGTCAATGTAAAGGAACAGATAAAAGAAGGTGGGGTATTTGCCCTCGCAGAGTGCAAAAAATCATTGATGAGCATCCCACTTCACCAAGAACACACCACTGACCTGAATCTGTGCACAGGTTGTTAGTGTAGCTGGCATGGCCTTCAGTGGCAGTCAGCTGGAAAAGGGGTTGTCTTAATCTCCAACACTCCATTCACCAACACCTTCAGGTTTCTGTATATGAAGGAGGGAGAGAGAGCATTCCCATTCTCTGAGGCATGTGTTAGGTGTTAATGATCAAGCACCACAGGGTGAGGACCAGTTCCTGGATTGTGGCATCTGAAATCATGTGCAGCAGGACTTGAAACATGTCACTGGAGGCTCAAAAGCCAAAGGATCCCACTGCTCTGGCCAAGATTTCCCAAGAAGATTGTGTTACAATGTGGACATACACTCCCAAATCAAATCAATCTCCTGATCCCTGTGTTCAAAACACAGTAATATTCAAATACTTAATGACCCTCAAAAATGACCACAATGGTTACTCAGCAGATGTTTTGTATAACCAGTATCAGACTTTGTGAATAACCATGTTTATAGCTTAAACAAAATAACAATTTATTAAAAATATACTCGTTTTAATAGAGCAAAGTTAAATTACAAGATAATTTTAAATTAATGCTTATTATTTAAACCCAGTCTTACTTGATGTTAGCCCCAACTCACACAGAAACAGACAGACAAATTAACACAGTCAAGGGATAAATCTAAAGAAAAAGTAAATCAGACGTAACTAGCAAGTTCATTTATGCAGATTCCACAATCCATCATTTCACAGGCACCTGGGATTGCTTGGTTTCTGAAGACACCAATGCATGCAAATAGCTTCCAATGGGCTCCAAGGAATATTCACTTCATACTTACAACTGTGATTCTAGTTACCAAACTTTTATTCAGTTGATAAAAGGAGGACAACCAGGGAGTATTAAAACCTCCATCCTGTAGCTTTCGTAGGCACAACCCATCTGATTTAGACCCAATTTAAAAGCAAGATTAGAGTGGTGCTGGAAATGCACAACAGGTCAGGCAGCATCCAAGGAACAGAAAAATCAATGTTTCGGGCAAGAGCCCTTCGTCAGGATTCCTGCTGTTCTTTTCCAGCACCACTCTAATCTTGACTCTAATCTCCAGCAGTCTTCACTTTTGCCCCAGTTTAAAAGCAGTTTGGTTTCTCTTTATTAGACTAGTTGTCACCCTAAGAGGTCCCAGGCAACATGCAAAATCTGCCCTGTATTTCAGCATAATGGTTTTCCAGAACCAAAACATTGACAGTCTTCTCTGAACAATAATCAACCTGCAATTAACTTCCAAGCCTGGCCTTGTAAACATATATCAGTTTGTTTTCTCACTTATGTGCTAAGACAAGCCAGTGCTCACAGTCCAAAGTTCAGCTTCAGCTCTCAGCTCATCGTTCACAGCTCCAAACCAAAAATGATGTCAATAAAAAAGAAAAATCAGCACAAGTTATGATAATTGTATGAGAAACATCACTCTGATAAAGCATTTTAACCACAATTGGTAAAATTCCACCATTAGTTTAAGTCACAATTGCATCTTGATCTGTGTTTTGAACATGTTTCATTCGAGCTCTGATATATTGACGGAGCCTTTTGATATTCATGTAATATTCGAAAATGTATCAACCTGCATTCAAAATGTACAAATGCACGCAAACACAGATCACAGGCAACCAGTTGCCAAGGTGAAATTGAATCCGAAAATTTCTGTAATAATTATTCTATGTGAATCTCCTTGCCCGTTATAAAGATATATAACCAGAATGAAATGTTTAGATTCATATGGACTATGTCAAGCACATTTTCTGTGGAAATGCAATGAACAAATCTATAAACATGACAACCCTTTAAGGACAGTCTATGGAAAGAATACATTGTGGGTTTTATGTAAGTTTAATTCAGCATGATATGTATAACTCAGTAAAGTGTCCACAATTGTTCAAGTTTTCAATGAATTAAAATAATGCTTTAACATCTCAGGAGAACATCATCTTGTACAAATAATATATGCACCTAGCATCTTTGGACAGTTGAACTCAAGCTGTACATGAGCTATCCAAAGTGAAGGTTTCCTGCAAACATATTCCTGCAATCATAGTTCTATTGACTCAGTGGCACACTTTGAGACTGAACTCATTCTTAATTAACAAAATGGATTCAGTCTTAAGCTATTAACTCAATTTGTCAAATGGCCTAGTTTTGGAAGCTGTCAAAAGTTTTATTAGCATTTTCTAAACATATAAATCTTCACATCCTCTGCAAAAATGGTAAGAATGCCCATTTTTAAAGCACATGTCCAAACAATTAATTACATCATCAATTGATTTTGTTTTATGTTCAAAATGAGAATTATAAGAAGACAAAGAAAATTATGTGAATGTGGTTTCATAAATAAGCATCTTGAATAAATATTTGAAGATCTTTGAAGCAGTTTCTGTCAAAGAAAAGATCATTACCATTACTATATACAAAACTGTTATAGAAGTGAACTTAAAATAATTGTCAACTACTTAAGAATGCAGTATTACAAATCCATACTGAATGGGAAGAATGCTTTGTCTTCCTAATTTATATTTTATGAAATTATTGCCATTAAAACAAATACATTTTCCATAATAAAGAAATCTTACCCTTCTGTTCAAAACTGGCATTTGGTTTCCTGGATATGTTCTTTCTCCCTTCCTCAATAAAGATATGATGTTAGCTATCCCCCATTTCCATGGCATTACGTATATATTTTTCTAATAAATTTTTAAACATGCATAATTATGCCTCTATAATCTGCTTGCTAGGTTCTTTAAAATAAAATCCTTGTAGATGTAGGGAATTTATTGCTTTAGACTTTGATTAATTTAGTTAATATTTCCCTTACTTTTATTTTAAATATGATTATAGAATTTCTAATCACATTTTTAAATGTTTGTTTTTGACCTATTTCCAGATAAATACTAAGACAAAGTGTATATTTTAAAAATATTTTTGCTAGTTTTCAATCTCTGAATGAGTTTTTATTGAGTCCATTACTCAATTATTCAAATTTTCATCCAAATATTTGTTTTATTTAATTTATGTCACAGACAAGTATTTTTCCACTTTGCTTTATCTTTCTTAGAAGTTTAATTTCATGGTTCTGCTTTGTTGTCTTATTGTTGTGATGTCTCCTATCCTAATCTATTCATATTCTCCCTTACATTCTCATTCTATTCTGTTGATGTCCATGTCCCTTCCTTTCCCAGTGAACTTTAATTTTTCATGGTGTCACTTCAGTGTTAGCTTTACTCTTGGCTATTATAGAATGAGTTCAGTGAGTGGGTAAATGCATGACAGATTACATACAATGTGAATAACTGAATTTTTGGTAGCAAACACAAGAAGGCCAATTATTATCTGAATGCAACAATTAATATCTGCTCTTGTACACCAGTAAGCATACAGGTGCAGCAGGCTGTGAGGAATATAGATGGCTTGTTGGCATTCACAGTGAGAGGATTCGAGTACAGGAGCAGAGATGTCTTGTTGCAATTGCACAGGGTGCTGTGATGAGATCACGTCAAGAGTATTGTGAGCAATTTTCATCACTTTGCCTGAGGAGAGATGTTCTGACTATGTAAGGAGTGTAGCAAAAGTTTACCAGATGGATTCTTTGGTTGGCAAGACCATTTGTGAGGACAGATTGGCTAAATTAGGTGTTTAGAAGAATGAGCGGGCATATCATAGAAACCTATAAAACCGAACTGGACAGGACAAACACAGGAAGGAAGTTCCTGATGGCCAGGGAATCCAGAACTATGCATCATAGCTTCAGGATAGAGGGTAGGACTGAGGTGAAGAGAAATTATTTCATCTAGGAAGTAGTAAGTCTGTGGAATTCTCTGCTACAGAAAACGGCTGAGGCCAAAACTTTGAAGGTTTTCAAGAAAGTTCATAGAGCTAAAGGGATCAAAGGGTGTAAGCAGAAAGCAAGAATAGGGACATGAGTTTGTTGATCAGTTATGATCACAGGGAATAGCAGAACAGTCTAGAAGGGCCAAATGGCCTATTTCTGTCTCCTATTCTCTAGGTTTATAATATATTTTCCCTGGATTTTATTGAAAACCATTTTAAATATTTCCCCTTTGCTGTTCTATGATATTGATTGTAAATGTTGTTATTGATTTTACTTCCATAAATCCTGTTCTCAACCGCTCAGTGCAATCATTTCTCCAACCTATTGGTTTGTTCTTTGTCCTCCCTTTCCCTTCTCAATTTTTATCCCAAGTTGTGTACATTGCTTACAAACAGAAATTGGTGGAGGAATGCAACAGGTCTGGCAGCATCTGGGGAAAGAGAAACAGAGTTAACACTTTGAGTCTTATGATTCTTCATCACAACATCTGCCAGACCTGCTGAATTTCCCCAGCAATTTCTGTTTTTTTTTCAAATCTCCAGCATATGCAGTTCTTTATTTTATTTCCAGGTTATATTATGCTCATATTGCCTCAATGTTGCTTCACTGATTTGCTCTGGTTCATACTGCATTATTAGATCCAGTAGCAAATCTTTGCTCATCAAGTTTCTTATATCTTGGGTTAAAAAGGTTTTCTGTGCACACTGTAGAAACCTACCCCTTCCTTATATCTCCTGGCAAATTATTTTTAGCTTCGTTGAAATCCCTCGTGATTATTGTTCTTCTTATTTTATTCATTGCCCTAATTTTTTTGCATATTTCTTCCTCTACCTCCAGTTCACTATTTAGAGGTCTGTACACAATCCTTATTAGTGTGATTTATCTTTTATTTTTGTCCATATGGATTCTATTTCTGGCTTACTGATGGCAGCTTCACTTTATTTCTACTACGGTAGTTAATTAATACGGTAATTAATTAGTTACTCCACGTTTCCTTTCTCTTTCTCCAACTTTTCTAAATACGCTACACCTGTCCCAAGTTTTTTTGTCAATGTGTCATGTTTCATCTCTGAGTAATCCCTACTTTACCTGGCTCCTCAAAATGGATTATTGCCTCCAATTTCCGGTTTTATTCCAACCGATGTCCATTGCTGTCAAGACAGTTTATTCATCTTTAATGCTGTAAAAACAATGACTGCAGATGCTGGAAACCAGATTCTGGAGTAGTGGTGCTGGAAAAGCACAGCAGTTCAGGCAGCATCCGAGGAGCAGTAAACATCCTGACGAAGGGCTTTTGCCCGAAACGTCGATTTTACTGCTCCTCGGATGCTGCCTGAACTGTTGTGCTTTTCCAGCACCACTAATCCAGAATCATTTTTAATGAGGATCATCTTGCTTTATTTTTAACCATTTTTTATACACCTGTTCTTTAACTCTGTTTATTCCCTGGGCATTTATGTCCTCCCTCATTTTATTTTGTCTGAACTTCTCCTGCTTCATTTATGTTTTGGCTTGTTACATTTGTTATAAATTCAATCCACCCTAAGTCACACTCTATTAAAGCTTTTGCTACTGCTTTATTACCCTGATCTCCAGCTTTTAAATTTAACACTTAATCTTGATATAACTCTGGCAGACTAATTGCCTTTACCTATCTGTACAGTATGTATCAATGTGGGTCATGCTAACTAGATTTTTTTACCTTCCTTTCCAAATTTCTCTTCAGTCACCTGGGAACATAAATTAAGCATTAAGCGGACTCTCTATTTCAGCCCTCTCCCAAGAATCAGACTTACCTCTTACTGACCCTATGCTTCCATGTGCATTTTTCTTGATAGAACAATCCAGACATTTTTCCTCTCTCTGTCTCTCATGTTGGAATGTCTCTAACTCTTACATGCTCCTGTCCTGATACAAAGCCCTCCCATCATTAGTCCTATTTATTCAGGTGTTTATTGATTGTTGGAATTAAATTAATCAACCTACTTTTCATAAAAGATACTTACTATTTACCTCCTTAAGATCAGAAGTATGCTGCTCACCAACAAATCACTAACCTGTTGTCCTTTGACACCAAGATTTTTGAAAGTCATTTACTCTTTCCAAATTGACATTGCTGGAAAGTCTCACACATTTTGAAATACTCTTTAGTTGCTTTAGTAATTTCAACTTTGGTTCTTGTCTCATGTTTTTTACAAAACAATAATGACTATATTCAAAACTACTTTTTTAGCAGTGTCTGATAATAATGGGAAGCACAAAATGAGTCCAAGCCTTTCTTTTCTTAAACGCCTATAAATAAATATAGACTACCTTCTGAGACCTATTTCCTGGGCTTTATTTTTTGCTTACTTATTTTGAGAATGAATTGATAAATGAATTAGCAGGAAATAGCCATTGGGGCCCTCATGCCTCCTCCATCAATCAACAATATTATGGTTGATCTGAGGGGGTCTAACTTCACTTTCCTTCCTTCCCTCATAATCCTTATCTCCCTTGTCAATCAAAATCTGTCTAACAATGAATCTCCGCAGAAACTCCTCCTCATCCTCACCTTAAAAGGGAGATACCTTATTGTGAAACTGTGCTCGTAGTACGAGGTATCTCCACTAGAGGAGACAACCTTCAAAAGAGAAACTCTTCAAAATAGGAAAGAGTCAAGCGAATCTTCTCTGAACTGTATCCATTGTAAACATGTCCCTCTTTCAGTAAGGTGACAACACAGTACCTTTGGTGTAATTTTGCATAAGCCCTGTACAGTTGTAGCAACACTTCATTCATTTTATACTCCATTTCCCATGTTAAAAAAATGCTGTTGTTCCATTTGTGTTCTTATTTTCCCTTTTAGTGATTTTAACGATTTAAATACCTTCTCAGTACACTTTTAGTGATTCAAGTTGTACCAAGGTCAAACAGGTGGACCTTATAGATATTATCTGGAGTGTCAGAGGTTTTGTTCAGTCTGAGAATTGGCTTTGAGGGAGCTAGATCAGTGTCAAGGACTCTCCACAAGTAAATAAAGGGTAACCTGGTGACAGGATTCTGGCCTCTCTGAACTTATTTTATAAGTATCTCTATAAGGACACCCAGATTTCTATGTACTCCTGCATGTCGCACTCCATCTTTTGCCATTTATATAATATTCTGCTTTTCTGATATTCCTGACAGAGTGGGCAATCTCACATTTTTCCACATTACATCACATCTCTCAAATTTCTGTCCACTATTTTAACTTTTGCATATCCCTTTAGAAATTCTTCATATGCTTCTCACAGCTTGCTCCCTCTCCCCATCTTTATATCGTAACTAAATTTTTATAGTCGGTCCCTTCATCCACATTGTTAATACAAATCATAAATAGTTGAGGACCCAGCTCTGATGTCTCAGCTACTCCACTCATTACATTTATGTGACACTTTATTGAATGTCTTTTGGAAATGGAGACACACTGGGTGCAACTTTCCAAGCCAGTGAAACATGTGGGCAATGACACAATAGTTAGAAAAACCTACCAAGCATGGAAAAATGAGATTCTCAACATCAAGAACAACAAGTCTAATTTTCTGCATTAAAATGTGACAACTAAATGGGAACCCCACCAGTGAATGGCAAGGGGTCTATTTGTATACAATAACATCCTGTTATTATCTAACCTCATTTAGATGCCTTTTTCCCAGGAAGAGGAGAGAACCTGACAATGGCAATTCCCAATTGGAAAGTTGGTTCAGATACCGGGTGGTTTGTACCTCGCTGGTATCATCTCCAGGCATGCACCTTGACCAGCTTTCCCCAACATCTCAGGATATGCTCCATGAGCAGCAACTGCCTACAACCTCTGTCCATGGAAGTTCACATCAACAAAGCACCAGCCTTACTCCATCATCATTGCAAACTTGGACTCACTTATCATACAATTCAGCACATCAGCATTGTATTTGAAACTCACTCACATCTTACATTATATTGCTACTACGAGGCTGCTTTGTTAACGGGACCAGACGTCAATCTTGTGCATCTCTGGGCTGTTATCTTGCTTTCTTCAGGTTCAGTCACTTTACACCTTCTTGCTCATGTCTCTTCCTTGCCTTGTTCTGCCTTGTCTTTTTGCATGTCGCTTCTTCATTCAGAACTTACAGGCTCAGAGCACTGAGGTCTTGCCTGGTCTTTTAGTACAGACAGAAAACCAGGTGGCTTGTCATGTTTGACAGCACTGATCAGCCTCAGGGGCAGACATGCTGCTGCATGACACCATGCTATGTCACACAACATGTATATGTGGCAAATCAGTCAGAGGGTGCCGTCATAGACAGGAAAGGACATCATCTGATCTCAGCCCAGGGGCTTGGACACAGTCAATCAGCTGCTTGGGACATTCACATTCAGGGGGTGCATATCATTTGAGTCTGGTTAGCAGGCAGTGTCGATCCTGTATGTCCAGAACAACAAGTCTGGGAATTAGTGATAAACTGACTGGGGAGTTACGTTGAAATCACTCACTGATTTCGTCCATCGTCAGTTGGGATTGTCATTCTGAATTGTTTAGGATGTTGGCCCTAGTCAGATCTGGCAGAGATGTAAATGTCAGTTTTAGGAGGTTGGGTCAATGTCAGATTTAGGAGGCTGGGCCCAGTCAGATCTGGCAGAGTGGGTCAATGTCAGATTTAGGAGGCTGGGCCCAGTCAGATCTAGGAGGCTAGGCCCAGTCAGGTCTGGGAGGGTGGGTCAATATCAGATTTAAGAGATCTGGGCCCAGTCAGATCTGGGAGGGTGGGTCAATGTCAGATCTGGGAGGCTGGGCCCATCAGATCTGGGGTAGGTTATGCTCATTGAAAGTCAGAGAGAGTTATCACTGTGGTAGGGAAGTTGACAAAATCAATTTTGGGAATTAAAAGCAATGTGCTGGGAAGCAAAGGCAACAATAACAGTTAACAATTGGCAACTTGGTAAATAAGGGTGGGAGCCATTACAGCTCAAGAAAGAATGTCATCTATGGTCACCACTACCTCACCTTCAACAGGGGAGGAGCGGCGCACAATGATGTTTGATGTAAATAAGCTGTAGAACTAGAGCTTCGGAGTAAAGTGGGAAATAAAGAGTTAAATAAAAGGGTTAGAGTGAGAATATGGGGAAGGTCAAATCTGTTGGGGTTGACAGAGGATAATGATACATGAAGAGTTGGGATTCATTCAAATTGACAGGCCAAGTCTGCTATTCACTCTGAAGCGCTACATGTGTAGTTTCCATCCAAATACAGATGTGAACAGAAATGTTAAAAAAGCTGCTACTACTATATCCAGAGTTGGAAACTTTTTGTTTTGTCTATGAAAACAGGAACCACTGTGAGCAATTTAAGACCCTTCAAGAGACAAATGAACTAATCAGACACTTACACAATATGGGCTAAAGACATGTGTAACCACAAAATTCTGGATGTGAAACTTATACAGAGACCAACTATGTTGAATAAAAATATTTTCCACAGTCTTAACTATATCATCAATTATGAGAAATGAATCTTTGTAATTCCTGTCAAAAGACAAACTGTGTCAGGTGAGCTGTAAATTTCACCTGGAATCCATAATTCACAAACATATTCCAAGGTCTTATAAACTGCACAAGGTCCCAGAGCTGCTGTTCTTGCACCTTGGACTGTAAAATCTTTAACAGCATTATCCTCTATACAATGCTGCCTTTCTTCAACCATGAGAGTTTGAGGGTCGGCACACCAGTTCTTCTTCTTCCTATCAAACATGCAACCTCCTACTGTGTCCACTACATGGCTTCAGCAGTACGTGTCTAAATTAGATCTACAATGTAAAAGGTCCATGTAAAGACATTCTATTGCCCTCTTTATTGGAGGATAATGATAAAATATTATTTCTGTTTCCTGTGACTGCTGACTGATCACATTCAAGAGGAGTTGCTTTGTTTCTGATTTGCCCACATAGCTTCATTGGAACTATTCGTAAGAGATCCAGGCACAGAAGCTGCTAGCATTTCAACAATGGTAAGAAAGAAATGAGACTGGCATCCTTTGATAGTAGCAACATCCAGCGAGTGCCAAACAGGTTTCAAATGCAGATTTTCCCCTCATGGGTCCCTTCATGATAGGGAAAAATTGTAGGAGCCCACAGTCTTTCATTTTTGATGAGGCATTCTCCAGATGAGCAAGGAATAGTGCTGCTGTTAAATGAGGATTTCTCAAGACATCCTAATAGCACCATGTCATCTGCTGGAGCAGTCAAGCTGCAGGGGTCTTTGTAGACTGTACACAGCCAGTGGAGAGAGGACCATATTATGAGGCATAGTGTACATACAATACAACACGTTCTTCAACCAGGGCTATTGAGGGCCATTGGCTGTCTGCTCAAGATGATGTTCTGCACAAGTCTAGGGTTCATTGCTGTACAATGCAGAGGGCACTGTATAAACCCAGCATATTGTGCTCTGAAAAACTGGAGCAAACAATGAGTATGTGTGATGGACAATGAAAATCTCTGAGAGTCACTGCATTGCTCCTGGCAGGAAAATGAGGACATTCATCAGAAGGAACATCGTCTATACCATCTTATAATGCAGCTTCATTGATTGCAACAACCCAGACAGGAATTACATACAAATCACTTTCAATGGAACTGAGATTGGTGAAGTCATCCTTCGTTGACTATAAATGTGCAGGTGCCGGAAAGTCACATTTATTCCTAACTGCAAATTCAGTTTATTGGTTTGCTCTTACTTTGCTTTTCGTGTCATTTAATAAAAGTTAATGTTGTGCACTGATGGCAGACTTGACAGCATGTGATGCTCCCTCAATTAATCATGATAGTATGGTACGCTAGTATGGATGCAGTGAAAAGTATAGTTATCCTTCATACAAGATTATAATCTTATGTGACACTAAGAATAGGTACCATCCCTAGCTTCATTCTTATGACTGTAGTTAAAATGACATCAATCACACAGTTGATGATGTGAAGTGAATGTTTCATCATAAATGTGTTGCTCCGTTTACAATTAAGGTCCACATGTAAAATGTGCCCCTGTGTTCTCTTATAAGGGTTTATTTCTTCTTTGCCACCCACTACATCTCGGTGCAGTCCCAGGGTCCATAGAAGGGGTGGACAGAGATTTCACTGTCATGGAATCTGTTGACCAGAATTTTAATTTGGTGACATTTAAGGTGTTTGTCGCGAGAGAGTATAATGTTGAAAGTGTACTGGCCAGAAGCAGCTCTCTTCCTTAACTTGAACTTCCACAGCTGTGAGGCTTGCAGACAGAGTGAATGGTCCTGGTACCTCACGAGTATCCAATGAGGAGATTCTGGCCATATCTGTACGGGGTTCCTCCTCTAGTTCAGTGCCAACTGATATTACCCTGTCTCATTGTGAGGAAGAGGCATTTGAAATGAGGTCAAATTCCCTCATCCCACTGTTAGCCTAATCATTGATGCTGACCACCAATAACTACAGCTTTCCAGTGCTAGTGGTGGCAGCAATTGAGGAAAAATGCTATATGTACTAATGGGAGTGGTAAACCATGGTTGGAGACAGATGTGGCTATAGTGTGAAATATCCTTGTGGTGCACAGAAAATTATTAACCTTCTTGCTGCATTGTTAGGCTTTCTTTGGGCATGCAGAAACTGTGCTGACTTTGGTGGCAACTTTGGATCTGGTGCTGTGACCTCCTTTGCTGAGGAAAGAGTATGGCCCGACTAGCCTTTAGGCCCCACTCAACAAACTGGGGTGCCAACTTGCTTCGACTGGCCATCTTGGACACAACTGTCCATGCACTGGAATTGTGACACCCAATTCCTGACTTCCAGCATTTGAACTGGCGGGCACAGCTGAGGTTTAAATATAATGGAAAACTCAAAAGATCCCAGCAAACCCTTCCATGGTCAGCACACCAGTGTGAGAGTGGTGTCATGGAGACATGGCACATTTTTAAAAAGATATAGCGACTGGGATGTGAGCATTACTGGTTAGGCCAGTATATATTGCCCATCCCTAATTGTCAAGAGGGCAGTTAAGAGTCAATCATATTCCTATGAGGCTGGAATCACTTGTATACCAGGTAAGATGGCCTTTCCTGATGGATATCAGTGAACAACATGGGCATTTTATAACGATCAACAGGGATTAAGTAGTTTCCATGATTTTGTTTTCAGATTTTATCCCGACTGAGTTTGGCGGAATTCAAACTCTTGCCTTCAGAACATTAGCCTGGGGTTCTGGATTACTCCACTAGTGACATTACACCATTCTCCCCTTACTGAGATGAACACTGTAAAATTGTGTACAGTAGCTCAGTAGAGCTGACTGAGAGAAATCTTCCATGAAGCTCTCCAAAATTGACACAGCTACATTTTGGGAATATTCTACCCACAGCGCCCACTGTATTCACTGGTTCCGCGTTATCCAAACTGTCTGTCACATCCTCATAGAACTCTGTTACGATCTCAGTGGAGACCAGCAACTTGCATAAAATGTAAAAGAAACCATGCGGCAGGTCAGGCAGCATCCAAGGAGCAGGAGAATCGACAGGAATGAGGAAAGTGTGTCCAGCAGGCTAAGATAAAAGGTAGGGAAGAGGGACTTGGGGGAGGGGCGTTGGAAATGCGATAGGTGGAAGGAGGGGGTTAGGGGCGGAGAGGTCAGGAAGAAGATTGCAGGTTAGGAAGGCGGTGCTGAGTTCAAGGGATTTGACTGAGACAAGGTGGGGGGAGGGGAAATGAGGAAACTGGAGAAATCTGAGTTCATCCCTTGTGGTTGGAGGGTTCCTAGG
>NC_057712.1:104272539-104382686 GCF_004010195.1 Chiloscyllium plagiosum | reverse complement strand
CGGGGTGGTTGGGTTGGTTGGTCTGGGTGTCCCAGAGGTGTTCTCTGAAATGTTCCGCAAGTAGGCGGCCTGTCTCCCCAATATAGAAGAGGCCACGTCGGGTGCAGCGGATGCAATAGATGATGTGTGTGGAGGTGCAGGTGAATTTGTGGCGGATATGGAAGGATCCCTTGGGGCCTTGGAGGGAAGTAAGGGGGGAGGTGTGGGTGCAAGTTTTGCATTTCTTGCGGTTGCAGGGGAAGGTGCCGGGAGTGGAGGTTGGGTTGGTGGGGGGTGTGGACCTGACGAGGGAGTCACGGGAGAAATTGCGGTCTTTGAAAAAGGAGGCCATCTGGGTTGTACAGTATTGGAACTGGTCCTCCTGGGAGCAGATGCAGCGGAGATGAAGGAATTGGGAATATGGAATGGAGTTTTTACAGGGGGCAGGGTGGGAGGAGGTGTAATCTAGGTAGCTGTGGGAGTCGGTCAGTTTATAGTAAATTTCCGTGTTGATTCGATCGCGCGAGATAGAAATGGAAAGGTCTAGGAAGGGGAGGGAGGAGTCTGAGACGGTCCAGGTGAATTTGAGGTCGGGGTGGAAGGTGTTAGTAAAGTGAATGAACTGTTCAACCTCCTCGTGGGAGCACGAGGCAGCGCCGATATAGTTATCGATGTAGCAGAGGAAAAGGTTGGGGGTGGTGCCAGTGTAGCTGCGGAAGATGAACTGTTCCACATATCCTCCGAAGAGGCAGGCATAGCTGGGGCCCATGCGGTTGCCCATGGCTACTCCTTTGGTTTGGAGGAAGTGGGAGGATTGGAGAGAGAAGTTGTTCAGGGTGAGGACCAGTTCAGTCAGTCGAAGGAGGATGTCAGTGGAAGGGCTGAAAATGTGTTGCTGGAAAAGCGCAGCAGGTCAGGCAACATCCAGGGAACAGGAGAATCGACGTTTCGGGCATAAGCCCATCTTCCTGTCATTGGAAGGGTACTGATTGGTACGGCGGGAAAGGAAGAAGTAGAGGGCTCTGAGGCCTTTGTGATGGGGGATGGAGGTATGTAGGGGCTGGCTGTCCATGGTGAAGATAAGGCGTTGGGGGCCTGGGAAGCGAAAATCATGGAGGAGGTGGAGGGCGAGGGGGTGTCCCGAACGTAGGTGGGGAGTTCTTGGACGAAGGGGGACAGGACCGTGTTGAGGTATGGTTCGGTGGGGCAGGAGTAGGCTGATACAATGGGTCGGCCGGGGCAATCAGGTTTGTGGATTTTGGGCAGGAGGTAGAAACAGGCGATGAGGGGTTGTGGGACTATGAGGTTGGAGGTGGTGGATGGGAGATCCCCCGAGGTGATGAGGTTATGGATGGTCTGGGAGATGATGGTTTGGTGGTGGGAGGTGGGGTCATGGTCAAGGGGGCAGTAGGAGGAGGTGTCCGCGAGCTGGCGTTTAGCCTCAACGGTGTAAAGGTCGGTGCGCCAAACTACTACCGCGCCTCCCTTGTCTGCCGGTTTGATAGTGAGGTTGGGGTTGGAACGGAGGGAGTGGAGAGCTGCACATTCCGAGGGTGAGAGGTTGGAGTGGGTGAGAGGGATGGAGAAGTTGAGGCGGTTAATGTCGCAGCGGCAGTTGGCTGTGAAGAGATCGATGGCAGGTAAGAGGCCAGCACGGGGTGTCCAGGTGGATGGGGTGTGTTGGAGGCGGGAGAAGGGGTCGTCAGAGGGTGTACAGTACCACTGGCCTCAGAAACTTTAATGACTAGGCCTCAATGGTTTTGTGTAACTTAATATAACCTCAACCAATTCCAGCCTGTTTGGTTTCCATTTCGGTTTCATTAGAGATGGGAAGGGTCAGGTTCCTCTTGTCTGATTTTGTTTCTATCTCATCAGTCATTCTGAAGCGGTTGAGTGCAATCTTAGTCAGAGGACTTCACAGTCATTAGAAGCCTCATAAAAAGTCAATCTCCATGTTTTAAGGCTAAATCTTGCATTGAGCTTTTGCACAAGAAGTGCATAAATCTTATTTTTGACATTTCAAGGAGATTACTCCAAGTTTTTCATTACAGTATGTACACTATTAACACTGAATGGTGTTTTGCTGCATGTGTTCAACAGACTTGCATAGTGTTTTAAAGCCTGAGCCATGTTCTTATGCTTGTGGAAAAGCAGATTACAAGATGATATGGAATATCATCCAATAAATTGGCGTCAGTGACAATGGTTCTCTGCTCCTCCACTAGGCCCTTAGTACATTTATTTCAATTATGAATAGGTAAATGACATTCTGGTACACAAGTCTTTGGAATGGTTCCTGTCATTGAATTTGAGAAGCTCTCAAGGGCAATTAAGGATGGTTAATAAATGTTGGCCTTGTCAGTGATGTCCGCATCCTAAAAACAAATAAAACAACTTGGCATAAATCTCTTGTTTTACTATGACAAAAAGTATAATGCAATATATGAGTAAAACTGTAAATAAAAACATTCTGACAAAAGGACCATAAACCTACAGAGACATTAATAAAGTCAGAGGAATTAACCCAGTTTTACAGTTACTGATTGTCTCTGTCATTTAATATGTTGCTTGTTATGGTATGAACAATGGGGTGGAATTATTGACTTCAGATCTGCCTCTGATGGTGTGAATTTAAAGTTGCTGCAGTGGAGGCCACAGTAACAAGCAAACAAGAAAGCAGGGCAAACCCATAATAGCCATTTCTGAGAGTCCCAGTGTGACTCTATTGCCAATAACAAATAACTGCCTGGCATTGGTGTTCTGGTCTCAAAGATCCAAAAGCCAAGGATAGCTGGTCAAACAGTGGCTCCACACTTCTGCAGTTGAAACAGCATTCATGGAAATGACGGCCCCTGCTGAGTCTGCAATCAGACAGGATCAACCACACAGGACAGACCTCAAAATGCAGGGAGGTAGGTTGGAGTTACTGAAGCTGCTAACACATATCCCAGTGTGAGGATCCACCATCCTGCTCACATCGCAAGCCAGCAGAGAAGCCACTTAAGTGGGCACATAGTGTTCACAAATCAACATCAGAAAGTCTGGAGTTCAATACTAATTGGTATTTATTGATAATTTCACAAGCAGAAGGCACGGGTTTGATGTTGTTTTTGCTTCAATCACTTGTGGGACTTGGCCGGCCAGCATTGATTGTTCCCAATTGCCCTTGAGAAGGTGGTGCTGAGCTGCCTTCTTGACTGCGAAAGCCCACAGGCTGTAAGTTGGCCCTCAATACCCTTCAGGAGGGAATTCCTGGATTTTGACTCAATGACAGTGAAGGAACATCGTTATATTTCCAAGTCAGGATAGTGAGTGGCTTAAAGAGGAATTTGCAGGTTGTGGTGTTCCGATATATCCACTGTCCTTGTCATTCTAGATGCAAGTATTCATAGGTTTAGAAAGTGCTCTCAAAGAATCACTGGTGAATTTCTGCAGTGCATCTTGTAGATAGTATGCATTGCTGCTACTGAGTGTCGCTAGTGGAGGGAGTGGATACTTGTGGACGTGGTGTCAATCAAGCAGGCTGCTTTGCCTGGATGGTATCAAGCTTCTTTAGTATTGCTGGAGCTGCACCCATTCAGGCAAGTGGGGAGTATTTCATCACACTCCTGAACTGTGCCTTGTAGATGATGGACAGGCTTTGTGGAGTTGAGAGATGTTTTACTCACTGCAGTAATCCTAGCGTCTGACCTGTTCTTGTGGCCAAAGTTTGTGTGGTGAGTCCAATTGAGTTTCTGGTCAATGATAACCCCAAGGATGTCGATAGTGGGGATTCAATGATGTAACACCATCGAATGTTAAGGGGCAATGGTTAGGTTGTTTCTTACTGATGATGGTCATAGCCTGGCATTTATATGACATGAATATTACCTGCTACTTGTCAGCCCATAGCTGAAAATGTGTTGCTGGAAAAGCGCAGCAGGTCAGGCAGCATCCAAGGAGCAGGAGAATCGACGTTTCGGGCATGAGCCCTTCTTCAGGAATTAGCCCATGCCTGGATATTGTCTAGATCTTGTGGCATTTGAGCATGGACAGCTTCAGCATCTGAGAAATCACAAATAGTCATGAACATTATGCAATAATCAGCGAACATCTCCACTTGGACCTTAGAATGGAGGAAAGGTCATTGATGAAGCAACTGACAATAGTTGGCCTAGAAGACTACCTTGAGGAACTCCTGCAGAGATGTCCTGGAGCTCTAGAGGAATTAAGGGCTACGGGGAGAACACTGGTAAGTGGAGCTGAAATGCGCATCAGCCATGATTGAATGGCGGAGTGGACTCGATAGGCCGAATGGCCTTACTTCCACTCCTATGTCTTATGGTCTTATGGTCTAACATTATGCAATAATCAGCGAACATCTTCACTTGGACCTTAGAATGGAGGAAAGGTCATTGATGAAGCAACTGACAATAGTTGGCCTAGGAGACTACCTTGAGGAACTCCTGCAGAGATGTCCTGGAGCTGAGATGACTGACCTCCAATAACTGCAACCATCTTCCTATGTGCAAGTAATGACTCCAGTAGTGGAGGGTTTGCCCCTCATATCCATTGATTCCAGTTTTTCTCGGGCTCCTTGATGCCACATCGGGTGAAATATGGCCTTGATGTCAAAGGCTATCACACTCACCTCACCTCTGGAATTCAGCTCTTTTGTCTATGTTTGAACCAAAGCTGTAATGACTTCAGGAGTTGAGTGGCCCTGGAAGAACCAAACTGGGCATCACTGAGCAGGTTATTGCTGAGCAGGTGCTACTTGATAGCACTGTTGATGACACCTTCCATCACTTTACTGATGATTGAGAGTAGACTGAGTGGACAGTAATTGGTTAAATTGGGTTTGTTCTTTTTTTTATATACAGGACATATTTGGACAATTTTCCACATTGTTGGGTAGATGTCAATGTTATAACTGTACTGGAAGAGCTTGGCTAGGGGACCAGCATGCTCTGAAGCTCAACTCTTCAGTACTATTGGCGGAATGCTGTCAGGCCCCATAGTCTTTTCAATGTCTAGTGGCTCCAGCTATATCTTGACATCATGTGGAGTGAATCAAATTAGCTGGAGACTGGTATCTCTGATGCTGGGGACCACTAGAGGAAGCTGAGATAGATTATCCACTTGGCATTTCCAGCTGAAGATTACTGTGAATGCTTCAGCTTTATCTTTTCCACTGATGTTTTATCACTGATGATGGGGATATTTGTGGAGCCTCCTCCTCCAGCTCTGCAGAGGTTAGATCTGATTCATCAGCTATGGGATTGCTTAGCTCTGTCTATCACTTGCTGCTTATGCTGCTTGTCATGCAAGTAGCCCGGTTTCGTAGCTTTACCAAGTTGATACCTTACTTTTATGCATACCAGCTTCTTTTCTTGTGTGCCCTCCTACATGCGCCATTGAACCAGTGTGGGAAATAAAATTGCTGTGCGACTTTAATCAGTTCTGGTCATTTTCAGAAGATTGACTGGAATGTTCCTCTGTATTTCACCCTCCGATATCTCAGGTGAGAAAGTTTCATACTGTAATTGGGTAATCATATAGGCAATAGAACTTCACATTCAAAAAATGCCATAATTGGTTTAATTACCACAAATTGCTGACAGGATGAAAACCCCACCACAAAAGTTGCTGGAATTTAAATTTGATGAATAAACCTGGATTTGAACATTTGGTTTCAGTAATGGTACTCATGATAACATTTTTGATGGAACAAACATCAAATTTGTTTACTAATGATCTTTGAGACAGGAAATCTGCTGTTTGTAACTGATCTGGTACACGTGACAATATTTATGTCCAAAATATTAGGAATTCTATCATCTGTAAGTTGTCCTCCAAGCCACAGATCATTCTGACTTAGAAATTTATCACTGTTTCTTCACTGTGATAAAGCTACAATTTTAGAACTTTCTTCCCAACTACACTGTGGGTGTACTGGCATCCAAAGACTTCAGCAGTTCAAGAAGACAGCACACCATCATCTTCTCAAGGGCAGCTAGGGAATGGTAATAAATGTGATAGTCATGTAAGATGAATGATTTCTTTTAGAAAGAGCTAACCCCATTCGATCCTTACTGCATTCCTGGACTCTCAATTAATTTGCATGTTGGCTGTGATAGGGAAGAAACCATTGCCCATCTCCTTGTGGAAGTGCGTTTGCAAAGCATCTCTGGAAATAAATGCTGTGGATATTATCAATGTACATCCCAAATATTTCCAGGACTGTGTTCTGTACAAGCTAGATGCAGGGATACATACCTAGATAAATGTCAACTGTGGCTGCATTAACTTCAACTCTGTGAAAGACATACATTGCTCTGTTTAAGACATGTTGGTCTTCCAGAGCAATTAGGTATCCATAACTCAATTTGCAATTAATACTTTCCAAGGTGCAAGACTATGTGCTGAGGAATACAACAAATCTTGTGCATACGCTTATTTGTGAAATGCCATTGTCTAAGATCCTTCAAGCCATGGCACACCTAGAGGCTAGAAGCTGAAAAACTCCCTTGGGCTATATAGTTGTCATGTGATAAATGGTATAGATTTGACTGCAATTGTAAATGTAGTATGTACCATTCTGTAGTGGAAGAAACTGATTTATTTTTAAATTTATGTGATTTTAACTTTGAGCATTTGCTGTTGATTTATAATGTATTTGAGGAAGTTGTGATGACATTTGGGGCGGCATGGACTTGTTGGGCCGAAGGGCCTGTCTCCACACTGTAAGTAATCTAATCTAAAATAACATCTTGAGAAGCTAAATCCATCTCGTGGCGGTCCACGCAATGTTTCGAAGAAGGCACATACACTTGACTATGCCTCAGTGATACACAATGTTTCCACCACAAGTAAATTTCGTATGAGTCTTGCATGTGTGGGAACACCCTTGTGATTGATGCCCCTGCCTTCTAGGTGTTAAGAGGCTGTGAAGTGGTCTGGAGCCTTGGTAAGTTGCAAAACTGCATATTACAAATGTCACACACTGCTATCACAGTGTGCAGTGGTGGAATATGAATGTCTAAGGAGGTGAATGGTGAGGCAACCACAGCTGTAGCTTTAGTTTGCACAATGGCAAGTTGTTGCATTTCTGTTGGCCCAAAGCCCACATCACAAGTTTCACCTCACACTGCTCACTTGCCATCTTGACATGAGGGCAAGCTTTGGTTAGATACAAGATGAAGTTGTCTCATTTGATTGTGAGGCTCTAGCATATAGTTACAGGCTCAGCATTTAAAGGGTTGTCTCAAACACAAGCTGTGAATTTCAGCAAAGTAAGTTTACAGGATTAAGCATTGAATGTCAAGGGGTATTCTGGCATTCTGACTGATTGCGAATGGACAAATCCTGGAAGATGTGCAAGTGTAATCAATGGACACTAAGAGAACAATGGCTCATTAGGTACTTACAGCTACATGTGCAGTGAGATCCTCAGGGCTGCTCAGTATAAGGAAACCCCTGGAGACAATAGCATCCTGAATGGATCTGAACGTGGATGTCTCGATCTGCCCCTCAGGATGTCTCCCATTGTCACCCTTTTTCATGGTTCCATCTTTGTCTGAAATAATACTGTCCTCCTTGCCTGCCCTCTCCTGTGGCCTGCTTCTTTCCAAGACATAGTACAACCCAGAATGCTGCAAGGTATTACACATATGTATCTAGGAGGACATATTGGAAGTGGATGTTGTGATGATAGAGCTTCACCTTCCTACCTCCACTGCAATCTTACCTCTTCCCATCACTGCTGGTATTTTACTTGAGGCAGGGGAGTGGTGTGACACCAATAGGTAGACCCTTATCTGCTGACTGATGTTTGGGGGAGAGGTGGTTTCTACAGTTCTGGTACTATGTGACCCACAAAGCATTTCATCCCCCTTCCCCGATAAGGGCCCATCCCCAGTTGATCACCTCTATTTCTGGCCTTCTCTTCATTTTCCTCCTACCGCAGTAATAGGGGGCTTTATTAAAATTCATTTGTGTGATATGGGCATTGCTGGCTGGCTAGCATATATCACCCATTCCGAGTTGCCCTTGAGAAGGTGGTGGTGGGCAGCCTTCTTGAAACATTGCAGTCCCACCTGCTGTGTGTTGACCCACAATTCCATTAGGAAGAGAATTCCAGGAAATGGACCCAGCGACAGTGAAGAAATGGTGATATATTTCCAGGACAGTGAGCGGCTTGGAGAGGAACTTGCAGATGGTGGTGTTCCCATGTATTGTCTGTCCTTAGATGGTAACGGTTGTCAGTTTGGAAGGTGATCTCTGGGGCATCATTGGTGAATTTCTGCAAAATGCCTTAGGTTTGCCCCACTTGCATGTACTTGTAGCCTCCATCACTGTCCCTGGTTGTGAATTGGTTGGAGTCCCAGAAATGGCCATTGTTCCTCAAGATTGACAATTGCAACCCTGGAATTTAAGGATAGGGACATATTGAGAAATAATAACAAAAACGAATTTGCTGGTAAAACTCAGCAGGTCTGGCAACACCTGTGGAGAGAATACAGAATCAGCATTTTGGATTCAGTGATCCTCCTTCAGACCTGGACATAAAACTGCCAGACCTCTTGAATTTCTCTAGAAATTCCTGCTTTTGTTTCAGATTTCTAGAATCCTCAATTTTTGTTTTCTTTCGTTGAGAAATTGTAGCTCAGTTCACCTTACTTAACCATTGTTGAAACATACTTCTTAAGTATGAGGCAATATGAGGCATTGAGAGACAATTGCAAAAACAAAACCACAGAGCATTTGAGGTTTAAAAACTTAAAACAAAAATTTTCGGTGTCACACCAGCACAAGGACAGTCAGAGAAGGGGTTAAGAAACATAAAGGCAACATGCTTAAAAAATGAAAAATGTTCATAAAATAGGAAATATTCTGAATGATGACTTCCTCTAGTTAATCACAGGGGAAGAACTGAAGAACATGCTGTCTCCAAGTAAAGCCATGCAGAGCATAATTAATGAGTGAAAGCCTGAAAAGCCTATTTAAGAACATAAGAAATAGGTGAAGGAGTTCTCCATTCTTGTCTCAATCAGCACTATTGAATAAATACCATCTATTCACAGGGCTTTTATACAAACATCTGTTGTAAGAAAATAGTTCTGATAATGAGAAGGTTGCTTGAAAGTAAAGGAAACGATTTAGTCACAGAAAGGACAGGGATGTCAAACGAATATTTTATCTTTGTTTTAAAAAGAAGTGGATATTGGGACTGCAGAACTACTGAAGAAAAATCCAGAATTTTACTTATTAAAGGTAGAAATTGAGAAGTAAGGAAAATATGATGATCTTAATGGACAATAAGGAAGTTGTGGAATGGAAATAGGCCAGTGTGGCTGTTTATTCAAAAAGAATGATCAAACAGAGACAGGCTGAATAGTTTAAAATAAACAGTACAACAGTACTATTGTTAATAACATCACTGATTCAATTGGATCACAGCCTACTTGGCCAACCTGCCTGGTATCTTTGAGGAAGTACCATATTCAACTATGTGAATATTGTATCTTCATCTCCAAGACACCTTGAATCAAGTTCTAAATGTGATTATGAATTGATCAAATTCTCAGGAGAGGGCAGTTAGAATTGGAAGAAATAAGTTGAAGATTACAGGATGAACTGAACAAAATATTCTAAAAGATAAGAAAAGGCCCTGCAAGGTGTTACTTTAGTTGTGAGGGATAGATTGACGAAGATGGGACTGATATCCTTGGAAAGAAAAAGGCGGAGAGGAAATTTGATAGAGATTTTCAAAGTCATAGCTGAACTTACATAGAATAGAGAGGGAGAAGCTATTCTTATTTGTAAAGTTAAAAAAAAGCATGATATTGCATGGATTTAAAATGATATCCAAATGAAACATGGAAGGTGTGAAAAACAAACTTTTTCACATAGTGAGTACTTAGGGTATGGAATGCACTGCCTGGAAATGTGGTGGAGGCAGGTTTATCTGAAGCATAAGAGATGGCATTGATGATTATTCAGATAAAAATATATGGGGAAAGGCAGGAGAACCAGTAAAGACATGATGGGCCAAATGACTCTTTCTGTGATTCTATTACACCGAGAAAAGAAAAGTAGATGAAATACATTAGCTAAGAATGGTGTAAAGATAATTAAAGTTGAAGCAGAAAGAGACATTGGAGTCTTATTAGACACTGATAGAGCAATCAGTAATCAGAAAAGTTAATGATATTGAACTGCATAGCCAAAACAATAGATTTGTAATTGAAAAAGTTAACAATTAAGCCATGTCTGTTGAATGTTGCATCTAGTTCTGATTGGCATGAAAGGAAAGAAACATTTAAGAAACATTTAAGTGTTGAAGGAAATACACAGAAGATTAATGGGACAAATCCTCAATGACAAGATTCTGAGTCAATTAAATATTAGATAGTCTTGAATTGCTCATGCTAGAAAGAGGATATCAAAGAGGTGGAGACAAGAGCTGACAACGCTACACATTATACTAGACATCATGAAAAAATATCATTGAATAGTACTTTTAATTAAGTGATGTAAGTAGAACTGGAGGTATGGGTTAAACTGGTAAATAGCAATCTTAGAACTGACATTTGTATAATTCCTGCTGATGCTATTATTGGACAAGTCAGATTCCAAACTAATTTTGATTTTTTTGCGATTTTAGTAAGTGGTTTTTCACTGAAACATAAAGATGCAGATTTCAATTTAACAATAAAATGGAGATTGATTATACAAAATTAATAATGATGAAGTAGAAGAGATCAAACTACTTATACATAGTATAAATTTAAAGGTTTTGAAACTTGTGATATGATTTAATCCTATTAATCATAAAAAAATGTATTTGCTCAATTCTCTTTCTCATCTTTAGAGTTTAATTTAACTGTGGCTTCAATTTTTCTTCTTGGAATCAGATAACCTCTTTGGCTGGAGCCTTCATACAACTTAGCTTAGATTTTGTCCGCTTTAAATAATTCCTTCAGGTTTGTAAACAAACACATTATGTCTGGAATGCAAATTAAACTCCTTAGACTGAGATAACCTTTTTGGAACAGCCCTAAACTACCACCTTTATTAGGAGTAATTCAAGTGAGTTAGAGGCATCTTACTTATTTATTAGTTTCCTCTTACCTTGTGTATTTAAAGTGTGGAGGAAGAGGCCAATTTATTGAAGCAATGAATGTGTTAATTAAATTAAAAGAAGTTATTAAAAATATAATATACTACATAGCATTCAAATAAATGCCAAGAAACTACAATGAAAACATGATATAGAGATGCAGGGCTCTTGTGAAGAACCTTGGAGGCCTTACAATTATAAAATAACAAACCCATGGCAAAACGTAAACAAAAAGACTAGTGAACCTTAATAATCCACACAAAAAAAAGGTGTGAAAAGAAGAAGAATTTATTTTGGTTATACAATGGGTACGCAATGAACAATGAAGCCTGGTCAATAGCTACAGAAACAGACTAAGATCTTAAAAGAGCCATAAAGCATGCACTAGAATATAGGGACACAAAAAAAATCACTTTTACCACCAACTCCTCTTAAGATTTGAGACAAAGATATTCCCAAGAAATTGTACTGAATTGTGAATGTAGATTTCTTTAAATCATACTTTTTTGAATATCCAAATAGGTTTTTAAGTTGGATTTAGACACTGTATACATTTAAATTAGAATAGTTACATTATAACTGTATTTGATTGACTATCTACCATTCATTATTAAGGGAATACAGCATTGAATATTTACATTTCTTACAGTAATCACTGTCAATAGAAGTGGTGGTGAATCGACTTCATTCGATGACCCAGTTTTCATTCAAATAATCTTGAATTGATTTTTACAATAAATATTCATCAATTATGACAGAGTTGTGGTTTTGTGTTTATATCCTCACAAACTAATGTATACATAATTTTAAAAATTCTTAAATTAAGATTCTAAATGTTGATATCAGTAATTACTTTTTAAAGACTTGCTTCTTCAACAATATACCAGGAGATATATTCTTGATAATTTTGTTGGTTTGGAGGTTATTTCATGATAGCACCCAGTCTATAATTGGTAAAGCTGATGATCTGGAATTTGTCTTACTTGAGGCTTTAAACCAATAGTAAGCTTGACTGTGTAGCTTTTCTTTGCTGAGTGGGAAGGTTAATGATACAACCTTTCCTAAAGGTAAATGTTATATTAACAATTGATAGAGAGTTCACTTAAATATTTTGCTATAATGATATTTCTATTTAAATATTGGATTGTCCTATAAATGTAGGCTTTGTGATCTGTATTTGCAATATATTAATTGGGACTTGGTTTCGAATCAAAAGAACAAAACGCTTTAGTTTTCAATTCTATCAGGTGATTTGTGTTTTAACAAAGATCAATAAGTTTTGAGTGCTGAATGAAGTAATCTTTTTCAAGATAGCATGTAACTTAAGTTAAATTGCTTAATCATCTACCTGGGAGGTAAATTGACAGAGTGGTTAAAAATAACTATGATATACAGAAAGTCCAATGGTCAGGAGACACTGATAGGTTGAGTTCATCACAGAAGAAGGACAGGGTTTAGTTTGTCTAAATTTCAAGACTGTGAGAGTTAGTTTGTGGAAGACTCCAAAGTGTGATTCTAATTGTGAGATATTTCCAAGCTGTCAGATTGGAAAAATGCATCCAGGCTATCAGAGTTGAAAATAGGTCTTAACTTCTTCAAAAGAACAATATGAGTTAGAAAGTAAAGAGGTAAGATAGAGGGGATATTTTACTAGAAATGAATAAATGTAAAGGATATTGCTTTGAAAAGGGTTGTGAATTTCTTTTTTCCATTAATGTTAAGTTTTTCTGAGTTGTCATGTCTATATAGCTTTGATTTCTTTTTATTTTGTGGCATAAGACTGTTTTCTGTTATTAAAAGAATATTTACAGTCACATGTGAATATGTTCAATGACTGATCACCATAGTAACCAAACTGCAAAATATTAAAACATGTGATTGATCAAGCCAGACTTCAATCTGAGATCTGACTTGCCAGTATTGCCAATAGTTGGAGTCGTAACAGGTTATAATTTTACCTTTTCCAAAGACTGTTATGTTGCAATTGACTGTCTCATCAACTGTGCACTTACCTAACTTTGCATGTTAGCTTTGTCAATAGGCTTCATATATAGTTTAGAACTTATACTGTCTTGTAGTCTTCTTTGTCACTAACTTGTAAAGCTCATCTCTCCAAATGTTTTAGTATAGAGACACATGACTAAGGAAAAATCATTTGGTCTTTACAGATCCAGGATATTATCATGTGTCTGATACTTGACAAAAAGGCTAACTGGGAGGTGATGAATTCTTAGTGTGTTCCTTTGCTGTGGGGTGACTAAGTCGAGGTCTTCATGTCAATTCAATGGCTTTAGAATTTAGCTTCCTTAGCCTTATGTTAAGAGTGAACATATGAGAAGTTTGAAAGGGACAAAGATTATAATCCACCACAGTTGACCTCTTACACTGGTGATGAGTTATCTTTAATATAGAGAAACCTTTGCCACAAAACACAGTAAACTTCATTACTAATGAGAAAAATGAAAAACATTCAGGTCAACTCATTATGACATAGACATTCAGTTTCAACACTATCATCAAAAAAGATGCTCAACATCCTACTATAATTATCATAGATACTTTAATAATACACTTATTAACAAAGACACTCAACATCAGACTATCATTAATACCGACATGCTGATACATACAGTCTAATGCAATACTGTTATTAAAATAAACACTCCAATAGACCACTTGCATGACACTCAGATAAAAGATTGCCATTCTAATTCACTCAGCAGTACTTCAATACATAATGAAGTGTAATTCCAGTTCTTTCAACAATTAGGAGAGCTTAAAGTTCTAAAGATCAGTAAGTATTAGTTGCATTCTTGGTTTTGCTAACATATGTTAGAACACACCTGCCTTTGAATTAACTCCAAGTGTTTGCACTATTTATATGTTGCACTGAAGATGGCGGAGGAGTAGCAGAGTTGTGTGTGGGCTTTTGCCTGAGGCTCATCAGTTCCCATCTGCTTTCCCACTTCTGTTTCACTTGCTTCTGCTCTTTTTCTTTCATTTTATTTTTCTTTTTTTCTTTCTTCCTCTCCTATGGTAAACAACATTGGCACAGCAATGAGCATGGACCACGTGTGGAGTGGCAGGTGTGACTTCCCCCAGTGATTGGAGGTGACGGCAGTGGCAGCCAGGACGTCTTCCCTGCATTTGGAGACCTGCTGCAGCAATTGGGACCAGCAGCGCCAGCACCCTGGACTCTTTAAAGAGGCAGCACCAGCATGACAATATTTGCAACCAAAGTGGGATTCTTGGCACAGCGGTGGCCTGGCTTGGCAGTGGAGCCAAGGGTTCCTGGTGGCAGTGGGCCCAGAGCAAGGACTCCTGGTGCTGGCATGGCAGTGGTGGCAGTCTGTTATGCCCAGAGTGGGATGTCCTGGTGTTATCGAGGCAGTAGAGGAGTTAGGGAGGCAGGGATCCTGATTGCAGCAGCGGTATGCCCAGAATGAGGACTTCTAGTAGTAGGCGAGGCAGTGGCAGCAGTGGAGCTGGGGACTCCTTTTTGGGAGGCAAATGTGGGTTCAGTGGCATCGGTGTGGTGGGCCCAGTGACAAAGAGATAGTGCCCAAAATGTGGCAACTCCTATGTTGGTGAGTGTGGCGCAGATGCAGTGGAGGTAGAGACAGTGGAGGTCTCTCTTTCATTTACTGGAGGCTGGGTGCTGGTGTGGACTGTTATTCTGAATTTTTTAATTCTTTATTTTTCTAACTTATTCTTATGATCTGTAATATTGGACTTCTTATTTCTTTATATTTCCTCCTTTTTTTCTGAAGAATTTGTTCTTAAGAATCTGTAACTAGGTACCTTTGTACTGAAGATGGTGCTGTAATGTAGCAATTTGTAAAGCTTTCATTGCACTCATTTGAATACATGTGACAATAAAGCTACCATATATACTCGAGTAATAGTCAAATTTTTTTGACTACTTTTTAAGGTTAAATTTATGGGGTTGATTATTACATGGATACTACTTTTGAGGGGCTGAAATTCATGCCTATCAAAATTCATAACGTCTCATTAGCAGAAGCCCAATTGATCTCTAAACAAATAAAGAAAGAAAAACACAACGAATTATGGTAATTTTGAAGACCCGGAGCAGAGCACGATGGCCGGTGAACTGGGAAGACCCAGAGCGGAGTGGGATGACCGGCAGACCGACTCATAAATGTTGACCTGCTATCTGTGAAGAACTGGGGTCAACTTTTACACGAGATATATAGAAAATTCCACATTATTTGGCCAAAAATAGGGGGTTGAATTTTACATGAGATTGACTTTTACTCGAGTATATCTGATAATTCAGTTCAACAATGGAAATAACCTATATGATACCTTTAACAACATGAAAGACCCCAAGGTGTTTCATAGGAATGTTATGATGCAGTGAGCCATATAGGTTGATATTAGATTAGAATCACTCCGATCATTGTGGCACAGACAGTCTCACATGGGGCAGCTCACACCTTTAATGCATTGTCTGGGCCGACATGACACCAATTGTTAAAGTACACTTGAGAATGTAATTTTTAAAAAAGTTTTGCGATTTATATATGAAAGAACTGAAACCAACATGTTCATTCTAAAAGATGAGAGACTTAACAAACAATTCAAGTCTTTTTAAATATATAATTTCAGTTGTATCACAGTGTAACCTTGTGCTATAAATTCTGTGTCTTACAATCTTATACTCTACAACTACCTGATGAAGGACCAGCGAACCGAAAGCTAGTGCTTACAAATAAACCTGTTGGACTATAACCTGGTGTTGTGTGATTTTTAACTTTGTATACCCCAGTCCATCACTGGCATCTCCAAATCAAGGAATCAGAATTAGAGTACTACACAGGGTTGTGTGGTTGGAAGAGATTACAAAGATAGGGAAGGGTGGGGATATGGAGGCATTTGAAAAACAAGGATGACCAGGAACTAATGTCGGTCAGCAAGTACAAGGCGTGTTAGGGGAACAGCACTTTCTGTGAATCAAGAAATAGGCAGCAGAGTTTCAGATTTCCTCAAGTAAATCGAGTGCAGAACGTGGAAGCCAGTCAGGAATTAAATGAAATTGTCGAGTACAGAGGTTACATAGACATAAGTGAAGGTATCAACACTAGATGAGGTGGCCTAGGGGCAAAGTCAGCCAATGTTGGAAAGACAGAGAAAGGCAGGTCATACTGAGGGTACAAAATAATGGTGGAAGTTCATCTCAGTGTCAAATATGATACCAAAGTTGCAAACTAACTGACTTCACTTCAGACTGTTGCCAAGGAGTGGAATGGAATCAGTAATTAAGGAATGGAGTTTGGAGTAGGGGCTGAAAATAATTGTTTCAGCCTTTTCAACATTCAAGTGGAAGAAATTTCTGCTTATCCAGTACTGTGTACCAGATAAGCATAGAGTCATAGAAATGTACAGCACAGAAATAGACCCTTCAGTCCAACTTGTCCATTGCGACGAGATATCCCAACTCTCACAAAGCTGGCCCCTTTTTTTTGCTAAAAAGCTGTTCCTCAGCTCAAGGAGACTCTGTCCTTAAATTTTTTTCGGAGGTGCAATAAACTGGGCCAGACCAAATCAGTATGGTTTGGTATAGAGGTGAAAAGGATTTTGAGAGGTCTTTTGTTTATATGTAAACAGATGTGACTTCAGGCCAAAGTGGTCATGCTTTAGAAGTGACCTGTATAAAGAAAGGGGAGTGGTCAACTTTCTAGCTGAGCTCAGCAGATTAATTCACTCTTGAACTGGTTGGAAATTCAACATGGAGCTGTGTGGAAACTCTCTCTCTCTTTCTGCCCTTCAACTTCAACCTGTAAGCATGTGTTCCATTTATACTGGGTTTTAAAAGGAGTTTGCTTATTGGGACTGTTGCGTATATTTGGAACAGTATAATTACGTCTAGTTGGATAGGCTGAGTTCTGTAGGGATTCTTTATTCTGTTCTTTGTGTTTCATTGTGTAATGTTGTGAATAAACTTTTGTCTGTTTTAAAATCCGGTAGTCAACCTAGCTAACTTAATCCAGGTAATTTTCACTGTACACTTATCAAAGCAAATTGCAAAGTTATGGTCTGAACTGCCTAAGAATGTTTTGAGTGATCTGGCCTAGTCCATAACACAACCAAATCTAGTTCCACCTGCCAGCACCTGGCCCATAATCCTCCAAACCCTTCCTATTCATATACCCATTAAGATGACTTTTAAATGTTGCAATTGTACTAGCTTCCACCACTTCCTCTGGCAGCCCATTTCACACACGCACCACCTTCTGCATGAAAATGTTGCTCCTTAGGTCTCTTTTATATCTTTCCCCTCTCACCCTAAACCTATATCCTCTAGTTCTGGACTCCCCCAACCCAGGGAAGAGACCTTGTCTATTTTACCCTATCCATGCCCCTCATGAGTTTATAAATCTCTATAAGGTCACCCCTCAGCCTCCAATGCTCCAGGGAAAACAGCCCTAACCTATTCAACCTTTCCCTATAGCTCAAATCCTCCAACCAATGAAGCTCCATGAAGGTGGTGGTGAGGTAGACCTGTGTGTTGTCAATGTATATGTGAAAATCAATGCCGGGTCTTCAGAAAATCTCACCAAGCGTCAGCATGTAGATGACAAATGGGAGGGTTCCAAGGATTGATTCTTGGAGGCGACCAGAGGTAACAATGCAAAAGCAGGAAGAGAACCTGCTGCTATTTTGCAATGATTTAAACATGGAGTTCCAGGAAATTAGAGTTAAATCTGTGTAGAAAAACACATTTGAGTAAATAAATTTAAATAGATTGGAGAGGGGACAATATTTGTCAAGAACAGTGAAGTCAAGCATTGACTTTTTAAGGTGAGGGGTAATGAGAACAGATGCCAAAACAAGACAAGAAGGGCAATGTCTGAAGAGATTGCATCTTTGCCCCAGAGACATAGCAACCATTCAGTTTTTTTTTGTAAGTCCATGGGCTAAATCTTCCATCTCCTGGGTGCGCTGATGGTGATGTTGGGGCTGGGGGTGAGGGGAAGGTTGTGAATAGTCTTGGGGAAGGACTGGAATGAATTCCACAGAAGCTGGTGTCACGTCAAGTCTAGGCAATTTTTCGAGAGACAAATTGGAATGTGCATGAGCTCCTAAAGTGGCAGGTGGCAATCACCAACCAACATAATCCATATACAATTTGCAGGTTGATTGAGGAAGTTAATAAGATCTTTCTGAAAATGAATGTATTCACAGCTGTGGGCCAAGCCTGGCAGGTGCCTGGAGATATCTTGCTGGGCTGGGCTCCCCATGAGGTATTCCTATATGCACCCCTAGTGGAGACCAATAATAGAGGCCCTTTGCCTGAGGAGATGTTTGCCCTCCACAGAGGTATCCCGAGAGCTGTCATCAGAGGTTTTCTATAAAACAAATTGAAACCCTTCAGAGAGCTCCTCAATACAAATGCAGCCTTGCATTTCTACTCCAGCGTGATCGACCCTTTCACTGGTAATAAAGCTACTGCTGTTCCAAGTCTGCAGATCCTCCAATCGGGCTTGCAACCTGTTGCCCTTAATTGGAAGATTGAACCAGAGGTAGACAATTATGAAATAAACATTCATTATCTGAGCAGACTGAAACACAGTTAAGGATTCATAACAGTAGTTTGTTTTTGGCAGATATGCATCAATAATGCAAGGATAATGGTAGAACATTGCTTACCAACCTGAACAGTCACCTATTTCAAGCAGCACTACATTACAGAATGTTAGTGCTGATCTTGTTAATGTTGATCTTGCTTTGTGAACGTTCTTAACAGAATGCCTACTCTGTCCAAGTTTTCTTCACCCTTTGATTTGTATGTCTTTGGTTATTATGATCTACCTGTAATTATTGCAAACAAAGCTTTTCACTGCACTTAGGTGCATGTGACAATAAGTCAAATCAATCAATCAATCAACTAATTCCAACTATTAAAAATGCACCTATTTTTAGGTATCCTGATCCAAATTTGACCATTGGCACTTGGCAAAGAATGGACTCAGTAGCCATTCTTAAAGGGACTGCTGCAAATTCCTCTAAAAACACATGAATTAATTCAAATTAATTTTATTGAGTTAGGGGAATATGGATACTGCAGATCACTACATTCATTCCTCCTAGATACTATCCTCAACATTTTGGGCTGTGTTCACTGCCCCTTAATTACAATTTGTAATGTTGTGTCAGTGGATTTTTGCCACTCCGTCGCTCTTTCTGAATTGAAAGTAGTGTGCACAGGCTCACATTGACAACTCACTGAGTATAGTCAAATAAGATCTAGCCACGAAAATGGCTTGGATTTCTCACCAATTCCATCAGTAATCCCTATTTGCCACCCAATGGAATTAAACAAATTAAAATTCACTGCAATGGGTGAACTTACAAATTAAAATATGGTTAACCCAAGAAGACTTGCATTCTCCAAAACTGCTGACAGCTAAAGAATGAAATCTAAGGTATCAAATTGGTGAGGTTAAAGATGAATTTAATTTATGAATTTGACCCAATTATAATACACAAAGCATTGAATGGAAATTATGAAGCATAATATTAACATGCAGATGCTTAAGTCATTTATTGGTGAATTGAAGCTTTAATTAATATATTTAAAAACTAGCAGATAATACTATCATAGATTTATATCAAGCATCCATTTGTTAACATTGTGGATCATAATTTCTCAGCTCATGATTCATTCTTCTTCTTGAGCTCTCTGCCTGAAGACAGGTCTTTTTGGCAATTAGTCACTGAATCATGGCAATAACATTTACTATGGATGGACTGTAATTATGAAGAAACTTCCGTTATTAATATTTTCAACAACACATATTTAAAAGTTTCTGAACATTTGGCTCATTTGAAAAGATGAGGTATAGAATTGTTTCTTTTTTAAATGTCACTGAAAGGATACCTTAGACACATTTTAAGATACTTAATGAAAGTCACATGTCTTCAGCTAATTTTTTAACTTGTTTTCTTGAAGGCATGTGTCTGAGTTTATGGCCATCAGCATCTGTGGTAAATCAATATTGTTTGCAGTTCTATTGAAGTATAGCCTGCTGAGAGAAACAATGCAATCCCATTCTTTTGGCACCTTTTGAAGAAAACACTTTGAAAAAACACTGTGAGTGCTGAAAAAACAAACTGATCTATTTTGCAGAGAAACTCTGGAAGACTTCTTCCCTACATCTCATGAATGAATTGCTTCTGGAAAGATTCCAGTGTCAACCATGGGTGTCGAAAGAAACTTTCAATGTATGCCAGGATGTGAGACTGAAAGGCACTTGAAATATTTCATATCTTACATTTTAGTATTTCAAGAATTAGTAATTGTTTGGCTATTGTATATTTCCACCCACTTGCCTGGATAAGTGCAGCTCCAACAAGACTGAAGAAGCTTGACACCATCCAGCACAAGGCAGCCTGCTTGATTGGCACACATCGACAAGCATCCACTCCCTCCACCACTGATTGTCAGCAGTAACAGTGTGTACTATCTACAAGATGCTGTGCAGAAATTCACTAAAGATCCTCAGACAGTACCTTCCAAACGCATAACCACTTCCACCTAGAAGGACAAGGGCAGCAGATACATGAGAACTCCATCGCCTACAGGTTCCTCTCTGAGCCACTCACCGTCCATCCGTGTGTTTGTGTGCATGTGTCTGTGTGGGTGTGCCTGTGGTTATTTGGAAGAATATCTATATTTACTGTTGTATTTCAAAGTGTTAGTTAATAAGCTTTGCATTGTTAGTAATTGAGTGTAGTTATTAAATAAATCAATATGTTATAGATTCAGAATTGTACAGCGTGGAAACAGACTCTTCATCCATACTGACTAGATATCCTAAGTAAGTCTATGCCATTTACCAGCATTTGACCCACATCCCATCGAAACCCTTTGTATTCATATACCCCATCCAGATGCCTTTTATAAATTATAATTGTTCCAGCCTCCATCACTTCCTTTGGCAGCTCATTATATACACGCACCATTCTCTGTGTGAAAACGTTGCCCCTTAGGTCCTTTCTAAATCTTTCCACTCTCATCTTAAACATATACCCTTTCGTTTTGGACTCCCACACCTCAGGGAAAAGACCTTGTCTATTCACCCTATCCATGCCCCTCATGATTTTATAAATCTCAGCCTCCGATGCTCCAGGGAAAATAGCCCCAGCCTATGTTTGTTGTTTAGTTAATATTCTGAATTTACATATGTAATTGGTAATACTGACAACTGGGTAAAACGTTTTCTCATACATGTTATGGTGAAACATTGAAGCTGCAGAGTGACAGTGCACACCTTCTGCCTCAGTTGTAATAGCATAGAAGCAGGTTTGGAACAAGGAAATCAAATTCTCTATTGCTGCTGTTAATTCTATCAAATAGTTGTGTTAGCTGTGATAACTGAGTTAGCCATGACCCCAGTGATTCCTCACACTCCAAAAGAATCCCATTCTTTGATATCTTGAGTTCACATATAAATGTATTAATAAAGTCGTAGTCCACGGTGTTTTTGCATTGAAGTGGGAATGATGGGTGCTGACCAGGGTTATAATAATGCAGAAGAAACCCAGTACTGTAGTGAGTACAGCTGAACAATCAGTGGCTTTTTAAACAGAGTCACTATGTAAGCACATATATTGAGGCAGTGAGACCAGATTCATAAAGGCATCAAAACATTAAGGAATGCAAGTTGAACAACTCCAAGATGCCCATAACCCTTTGGAACCTCTGTCTCCTCCTCTCCCCTTCCCTCTGACTCCATCCCCTCTCCTAACTCCATCTTGTGTATGTATTTACTATCTCTCTGACTTTCCGCTTTCTGATGCTGAATATTATGTATTCAGCAAAGATCTTAGTTTTATCCCTCTGTGCCCCAACTCAATGAATTTTGAGCAAGACATGATGATGAAATCTTTTTCAGTCGCCTCTGCGCCAATTTCTTTGGATAGGAGTCCTGTATCTTTCCCACAGACCTCTTCACTCGCCTCCAACACTCTCCCTTCTCCCTTCCCCTGGTCATCTCCCTGTGGCCTTTTAACTGCATTTGACCTGTTCATTGAGAACTATCAATACAACTTTGCTCACTTTAATTTCTCTTCCCCCACCTTACTCCTTCAAACCTATCTCCCTCTGAACTGATCGCACTCGGTGCTCTCAGATCCAATCCTGATTTTGTCATCAAGACTGCCGATAAGGGTGGTGCATTGTTGTCTGGGGTACTGACATCTACATTGCAGAGGCTGAGAACTAGTTATCAGATCCCTTCTCCTATAATCCCTTCGACCATGATCCCACCATCAAACATCAGGCCATTGTGTCCATGACTATCACCAACCTCATTTCACCTGGGGATCTTTCCCCCCCCCGCCTCCCACCTGACAGGCTCCAAGTTCATAGTCCCCCAACCCCATATAGTCTGCTTCTATATTCTTCCCATAATCCACAAACAGGACTCTTCAGGCAGACCAATTGTTTTTGCCCATTCTTGTCTCATGAAACTTATCTCTTTTTACCTCGACTCAATTTATCTTCCCTTGTCCAATCCCTTCCAACTTACATCCATGAGTATAAATACTGATTTTTCCTAGCTGCTACCAGTTCTGATGAAAAGTCACCAGACTCGAAGAGTTAACTCTGTTTTCTCACTCCAGATGCTGACAGACCTGCTGAACTTCTGTATATATTTCAGATCTTCCGCTTCCACAGTTCTTTGTTTTATTATTATAAAAAGATTATCACAGTGGGACATTGACAGCAGGAGAGAGCGCCACTAACTTCTCTTAATTGATACTTTTAAATTGCATCTGGGATCTCTTTTATTTATAATTGTGTCTTTATTTGAATAAGATTAGGATGTCTGAAGCATTTGAAGCCCCAGTTATTGATAATTTAATGGTCTGTATGATTGACACTTTTGGAGGGTTGTAGGAACAACAGAGCCTCGTTTTCAAAGAAGTATATTTGATTTTGTTTTCTCTCTGAGTAATTGCCCATAAGTTATTTTTACTGTATGGCACACTGTACATAACATTGATTGAGAGAATGGGCATAGAAGGTTCATAAGTTGGCATGGCCATTATAAGGAGCCACGAGTGTTGGCATGGAGGTAGCAGAAGGAATGGTTGGGAAAGTGTGCAGAGTGAGGACATGAGAACCTAAAATATCACAATACACCATGATCAAAGAGAATGAAAGCAACCCCCTTCCTGTGAGTACGGCTAATGGACAAGGTTCATGTTTTGAAATTGTTAAACTCAATGTTTTTACAGATTTTTTACAGATTACAGATTAGATTACAGTATGGAAACAGGCCCTTCGGCCCAACAAGTCCACACCGACCCGCCGAAGCGAAACCCACCCATACCCCTACATTTACCCCTTACCTAACACTAGTGCAAACTCCACACAGTCAGTCGCCTGAGGCGGGAATTGAACCCGGGTCTCTGGCGCTGTGAGGCAGCAGTGCTAACCACTGTGCCACCGTGCCGCCCACAGAGCCCTGATAGTTGTAAGAAACTGAAGCAGGAGATGAGGTGTTGTTCTGCCCACGTATGTGAGCTTCACTGGAGCACTGCAGCAGGCCTGTCACCTTTCCAGCTTCTCAACCACTACCTACAGCAAATCTGAAGCCTCCAAACAGCTCTTCCTCCAGATCCTCCACTCCACTCTCGCAGCCATGTGCCACCAATTACTCTCTCTGCAGTCAGCCATGCCCCAACTCAAGGCCACAGTCTCCCAGACCTGCAAAGGACCTCTGCTGATCTTCATCCTGAGAAGAATCCACACATTTAACAAACACTTTTTCTACAGCTTATCTAACATCAAGGAATGTAAGTATACCAAACTTCCACATACTTACCTCCAAACTTGGGATTCCTCGATCTTTCCAGAACCTTCTCCCGGCCTCTGTAACCATTCCGACGTCATTAGCCATGCGGCCACCACAGCCACCATCACCGAAACAAACGATGACATCACTTCCTCCCCCACCAGCCCACAGACCGCGGCAACCATCCACTATACCATCTTCACAATCGCCACCATAACCACTGCATTCACATTTGCCACCAGGACAACTGATTTAATGATTACCACCAGAACCACTGTCTTCGAAATCTACCCATCACATCACTTCTGCCCCTGTAGTTGCCGTCGCCTCAGCTACCGATGTCATTCACTGGCACACCACCGACGAACACGCAGCTATTATCTAAGTCATTGCCAACGTCACACAGAATGTCACTTCTGCCTCTCGGATGCCACCGAATGCACCACTTCTTCCACCTGACCCCCATGGTGTGCATCACTTCCTTTGGTGATGTCATCCATGACAGCATGACCACATCCACTCCAGAGACAGTCTCTGCCCTCAGTCCCTGCTCCAACCACCACTAAGTCCTAGCTCCCAGCTCTGCGGTGTTTTTACCATCCCCCCCCAGACTGCCCTTTCACTGAGGATGAACAATCAGTCCTTAGTAAAGGCCTCACCTTCATCCCATTACGTTCCCCGATCAACAAATTCAACATGCATCATGACATTTAATTTTTCTTCCACCGCCTCCACCTCTGTGCTTATGTTTTCAATTGGGACTGCCATGCACCCACCTTTCTTCCACCTCCAACACACTCCATTCACTTGGACACCCCGTGCTGGTCTGTTACCCACCCTCAATTCTTTATGTCCAACCGCCACCATGATATTGATCATTTCAACCTGTCCACCCCTCTCACCCTCACAACATGCAACTCTTCATTCCCTCTACTCCAACCCCAACCTCACCACCAAACCTGCAGACAAGAGGTGGGGGGATGTGGGGTGGGCAGGGGGTGTGCAATGGCAGTTTGAGGCACAGACTTGTACGCCACTGAAGCCAGGTGCCAACTTGTGAACACCTCCACCTACTGTCTGCTCGACCATGACCTCACTTGCCATCACCAAACTATCATTTCTCAGACCAACCACAACCACATCACCTCAGGGGATCTCCCATCCACAGCCTCAACCTTATAGTCTGGGAACCCTGTACTCCCAAGTTTACCTCTTGCCCAAAATCCACAAACCTGTCTGCCCCGGTTGACACATTGTCTCCACCTGTTCCTGCCCCACCTAACTTATCGCCACATACCTTGGCACCGTCTTGTCTCCCTTCGTCCAGGATCTCCCCATATAAGTTTGGGACACCACTCATGTCCTCCACCACCTCCATGACTTTCAATTCCCCAGCTCTCAATGCCTCACCTTCGCTATGGACCTCCAGTCCCTGTACAAGTCCATCCGCCATGATGAAGGCCTCCAAGCCCTCCAATTCGTATCCTCCTGTCAACCCAACCAGTACCCTTCCACCGACACACTCATTCGATGGGATAAACTGGTCCTCACCCATGACAATTTCTCCTTCGAGTCCTCACACTTCTTTCAGACCAAAGGGCGCCTGAATAGGCCCCAGCTCTGACTGCCTCTTTGTCAGCTACGTGGAACAGTCCCTCTTCTGCAATTACACTGGCACCATCCCCCACCTTTTCCTCCACTACATCAATGACTGTATCGGCACCACCTTGTGCTCCCACGAGGAGATTGAACAGTTCATCAACTTCATGGACACTTTCCACCCTGACTTCAAGTTCACCTGGACCATTTCGGACACTTCCCTCCCCTTCATGGACCTCTCCATCTCCATTTCGAATGACTGACTTAACACAGACATCTACTTCAAACCCACTGACTCCCACAGTCCCACTGGACTGCACCTCCTCCCACACCCCCTCCTGTAAAAATGCTATCCCTTACTCCCAATTCCTCTGCCTATGCCACTTCTGCTCTCAGGAGGACCAATTCCACTCCAGAACATCCCAGATGGTCTCCTACCTCAAAGACCGCAATTCACACCTTCCAAACATGGTCAACAATGCCCTCCAGTGTACCTCCTCCACTTCCCACAGCCCTGCCCTTGAACCCCACCCCTCCAACCGCAAAAAGGGTCAGAAACCCCTTTGTCCTCACCTTCCACCCCACCAACCTCTGGATACAATTTATTATCCTCCGCTATTTCCAACACATACAGTCAGACCCCACCACTGAGATATATTTCCCTCCGCACCCCTTTCAGCATTCTGCAGAGACTAATCCCTCTGCGACTCCCTCATTAGGTCAACACTCCCTATCAACCCACCCTGCAGTCCCAGCACCTTCCTTTGCCACCCCAAGATGTGTAAAACCTGTGCCCATATCTCCCCACCTCACCTCCATTCAAGGCCCCAAATGATCCTTCCACATCCTGCAGAGATTTTCCTGCACCTCCAAACAATGTGTTCATTCCTCTTGATGTGGCCTCCCCTACATTGGGAATACAGGATGCCAACTTGTGGACAATTTAAGAGAACATCCCTGGCACACATGCACTAAACAACCTCACTGCCCTGTGGCTGATCACTTCAACTCCCCCTCCCACTCCACCAAAGACATGCAAGTCCTGGACTTCCTCCACTGCCAAATCCTAGCCACCTGATGACTGGAGGAACAAGATGTCATCTTCCATTGGGACCCTCCAACCACGTGGAATCAATGTCAATTTCACCAGTTTCCTCATTTCCCCTCCTCCCCGCCTTATCCCAGATCCAACGCTCCAACTCAACACCACCCTCTTGAACAGTCCTACTTGTCCATCTTCCTTCCCATCTATCAGCTCCACCCTCCACTCCAACCTTGCCCCCAACCCTACCTCCCTCCCATTTATCTCTTAGACCCTTAGCCCCCTTCCCATCACAGTCCTGATGAAGAGCTTATGCTTGGATCGTCAACTTTCTTGATCCTTGGATGCTGCCTGACCTGCTGTACTTTTGCAGCGAAACACTCTTTGACTCTGATCTCCAGCATCTGCAGTCCTCACTTTCTCCTAGCTTCTCTTCTTCCCTGGCTCACTATCAACAAATACTTCAGCTACGACGGGTGAGGAAAAAAGGCTAGCATTAGATGAGTATGAATGATAGTTAATGATATGTGTTTGCATGATAGTGCAGGAAAAAGCGTGAGATCTTGCAGAGAGGTACTTTTCATGAAACTCAACAAAAATGATACTTAGCCAAATACAGCAAGATTTAGTCCAAATTTTTCTTCACATATTTTCGAAGCTTTAACATTGTGGCAGGCAACACAGGTGAATGTCTGCCTTTCCACCCATATCAATGAAATAAAAATCAAGCAGCTTCTCGACAGTAGTAGGTGATTGATCAGAACTTATAGTTCTATGGTTGACTGATAGTTATACTTGATCAGTCTGGAGAAGGAATAGAAATACATTGGTAACTCAGTTAGACTACAAAATGGACGATGATATATAAACCCAGGCAATGTGACACAAATGCACTATCCAGTTGACCCCTGCTTTAGTTTTTCTTTTGTCTTTTGTAGCCTATCTACAACAATTCGAATTCATACCTGATCTGTGAGAGCTTCCCAAATAAAAATATTCAATAAGACTGTCACTGAATCTAGGCAAAAGTGAGGACTGCAGATGCTGGAAACCAGAGTTTAGATCAGAATGGTGCTGGAAAAGCACAGCAGGTCAGGCAGCATCTGAGGCAGAGGAAAATCAATGTTTCAGGCAAAAGCCCTTCATCAGGAATAGAGGCAGGGAGCCTCCAGGCTGGAGAGATAAATGGTGGTGGTGGGGGGGCTGGGGAGGAGAAGGCCCAGGACCTGCATGTCCATGGCAGAGTGAGAGGGGGAGTTGAAATGTTGGGCCACGGGGCAGTGGGGTTGATTGGTGCGGGTGTCCCGGAGATGTTCCCCGAAGCGCTCTGTGAGGAGGCGTCCAGTCTCCCCAATGTAGAGGAGACTGCATCATCAGCATCACTGAATCTAGACTCATGTACAATATTATGTTTGAGAATGTTTGTAGAATGGCTGTACTTTGATGTTACCTGGAAAGAATTCAAAATTTGGCTTTGTTTTTAATTAAATGCTTCGGTCATGTCATTTGGAACTATATTAGTTTGGTTCACTGTTTTAAATTGCTAATGACTGCACCAATGTAAATAGGTTCTCTCTAATCTGCATAAAATACTTTCGTGTCTATTCTGAGCATCTTATTAAAAATGCATATATCTATGAACCTGTTAAAGGAGTAGGTCATGTAGACAAAATGTATTCAAGATAATCTGATCTTGTAGGTTATTTAATTGAATTTAAGTAGGATGCCTTTGTCAGTTCAGAGAGTCATTTACTGGCAGACACAATTGCTAATCAAAAACATGAGTTGCTTTTTGATTTGGCCTGAGATAAGCAATGACTGAGATGTCCTATTTGAGGAATAAAGCATGATAAGGTGCACTGGAAGCAATACAATATGCCAATAGCTGGTGAAATATATCATTAAGAGACAACCTTCTACAGTACAAGCAAAAAAAATTCTTTCAAGGGTATTTGATTCATTATATACTTTTAACTTTGTTCACATTGTACTTTTAATAGTTGGTTAAATCTTATACATTAGTTTAATTATAAGTACGTTAATGGTTTAACCTGACCTGTGATTAATATTCAATATCCTGAAAAAAAATTGGTCATATTGTATTGAGGTGAGATGCAAGTCAAGAAAATTGCTATATTATTAATTCTCAATTGACAGAACGAGCGCAGAACCAGAACTGAAACAGTGCAGTCCCTGAAGAGCAAGTTGTGGAGCTTCTTCAGCGAAGGATGGTCAAACTTGCCAGACTAACCTCAACAAGACCCCTACAGCAGTGAATTATGTGATTTCTCTAAGGTTGACACTACTTTACATAATTAGAGTCATAGAGATGTAAAGCATGGAAACAGACTCTTCGGTCCAACTCATCCATGCGGACCAGATATCCCAAACTAATCTAGTCCCAAATGAGATAACGAGAGAGCAGAGACAGGATATTCCTGTTTGGGTGAAAATAAAGGCTGGTAGGTGTAAGGAATGCTGGATGACTAGAGAAGTTGGGGTTTTGTTTAAGAAAAAGAAGGGAGTATATGTCAAGTATAAACGGAAGAGATCGAATAAATCCTGAGAAGAATATAAAGGCAGTAGGAGTGCCCTTAAGAGGGAAATCAGGAGGGCAAAAAGGGGACATGAGATAGCTTTGGCAAACAGGGTTAAGGAGAATCCAAAGTGTTTTTATCATACATTAAGTACAAAAGAGTAACCAGGGAGAGAATTGAGCTGCTCAAAGATCAGCAAGGCAGCCTCTATGTGTGGAGCAGCAGGAGATGGGGAAGAAACTAAATGAGTATTTTGCACCAGTGTTTACTGTGGAAAACGACATGGAAGATATGGAATGTGGAGAAATAGATGGTGACACCTTGATAAGTCTCCATATTACAGAGGAGGAGGGGATGGATGTCTTGAAGTGCATAAAAGTGGATAAATCCCCAGGACTTGATCAGATGTACCCTAGACCTAGGGAAGCTAGGGAAGTGATTGCCGGGGCCCTTGCTGAGATATTTGTATCATCGATACTCACAGGTGAATTGCTGGAAGACTGAAGGTTGGCTAACGTGTTGCCACTTTTAAGAAAGGTGGTAAAGAAAAGCAAGGGAACAATAGACCGATGGGCCTGATATTGGTGGTGGGCAAGTTGTTGAAGGCAATCCTGAGGGACAGGATTTACATGAATATAGATAGGCAAGGACTGATTAGAGATAGTCAGCATGGCCTTGTGCATGGGAAATCATGTCTCACGAATTTGATTGAGTTTTTTGAAGAAATAACAAAGAGTATTGAAGTGGGCAGAGCAATGGATATGATCTATATGGACTTTAGAAAGGTGTTTGACAAGGCTCCTCATGGGAGACTGTTTAACAAAGTTAGATCTCATGGAATACAGGGAGACCTAGCCACTTGGACACAGAATTGGCTTGAAGGTAGAAGTCAAAGGGTGGTGGTTGAGGGTTGCTTTGCAGACTGGAGGCCTGTGACTAGTGGTGTGCTGGGTCCAATATTTTTCAGCATTTATATAAATGATTTGGATATGAACATAGGACATATAGTTAGTAAATTTGCAGATGATGCCAAAATTGGAGGTGTAGTGGACAGCAAAGAAGGTTACTTCAGAGTACAATAGGATCCTGATCAGATGGACAAAGGGGCTGACAAGTGGCAGATGGAGTTTAATTTAGATAAATGTGAGGTGCTGCATTTTGGAAAAGAAAATCAGAGCAGGACTTATACACTTAATGGTAAGGTGCCGGAGTGTGTTGCTGAACAAAGAGACCTTGGAGTGCAGGTTCATAGTTCCTTGAAAGTAGAGTTGCAGGCAGATAGTGTAGTGAAGATGATGTTTGATATGCTTTCCTCTATTGACTAGAGCATTGAGCATAGGAATTGGGAGGCTATGTTGCAACTGTACAGGTCATTGGTTAGGCTATCTTTGGAATACTGCATGCAATTCTGGTCTCCTTCCTATCGGAAGGATGTTGTGAAACTTGAAAGGGTTCAGAAAAGATTTACAAGGATGTTGCCATGATTGTAGGATTTCAGCTTTTTGGAGAGGCTGAATTGGCAGAGGTTGTTTTCCTGGAGCGTCAGAGGCTGAGAAGTGACCTTATAGAGGTTTATAAAATCATGAGGAGCATAGATAGGATAAATAGACAAGGTCTGGGGTGGGAGAGTCCCAAACTAGAGGGCAGAGGTTTATGGTGAGAGGGAAATGATATAAAAGGGACCTAAGGGGCAATGTTATCACGCAGAAGGATGGTGCATAGAATGCTGGAAAAGCGCAGCAGGTCAGGCAGCATCCAAGAAGCAGGAGAATCGATGTTTCGGGCATAAGCCCTTGTTCAGGATTCCTGAAGAAGGGCTTATGCCCGAAACGTCAATTCTCCTTCTCCTTGGATGCTGCCTGACCTGCTGCGCTTTTCCAGCAACACATTTTTCAGCTCTGATCTCCAGCATCTGCAGTCCTCACTTTCTCCTAGGTGCATAGAATGAGCTGCCAGAGGAAGTGGTGGAGGCGGGTACAATTACAGTATTTAAAAGGCATCTAGATAGGTATATGAAATGGAAGGATTTAGAGGCATCTAATTCATGAATCTCCATGGAATTTACTGGGAAAGATATCTTCATAAAAATTACAAAGCTCTGAAATGTTAGCAACACCAAACATTATGATGGAAAATGATGAAAATTCTCCAGAGGTCTGGCAACATCTGTGGAGAAAGAAAGACTCAACATCTCAGGTCATACAGTCATAGAGATATACAGCATGGAAACTGACACTTCAGTCCAACTCATCCATACCGACCAGATATGTTGAATTAATCTAGTCCTTTTTGCCAGCATTTGGTCCATATGCCTCTGAACCCTTCCTATTCATATACCTCTCCAGATGCCTTTTAAATGTTGTAAATGTACCAGCCTTCACCGCTTCCTCTGGCAGCTCATTCCAAACATGCACCACCCTCTGCATGAAAAAGTTGCCCCTTAGGTCCCTTTTAAGTCTTTCTCCTCTCACCTTAAACCTATACCCTCTAGCTTTGGACTCCCTTACCCTGGGGAAAAGGCCTTGGCTATTTACTCTTCCCATGCCCCTCATGATTTTTAAAAACTTCCATAAAATTACCCCGCAGCCTCTGACGCTCCAGGTAAAATAGCCCCAGTCTATTCAGCCTCTCCCTATAGCTCAAACCCTCCAATTCTGGCAACATTCCAGTAATTTTTTTCTGAACCCTTTCAAGTTTCACAACATCCTTCCTATAACAGGGAGATAAAAAGTGAACACAGTATTCCAATAGTGTACAGTTGCAATATGGCCTCCCAACTCCTATACTCAATGCACTGACCAATAAAGACAAGCAAACCAAACGCCTTATTTACTATCCTGTCTACCTGAGACTCGACTTTCAAGGAACAATGAATCTGCAGTCCTAAGTCTCTTTGTTTAGCAACACTCTGCAGGACTTTCCCATTAAGTGTATAAACTGTGCCCTGATTTGCCTTCCCAAAATGCAGCGCCTCACATTTATCTAAATTAAACTCTATCTGTTACTCTCCAGCCCATCGGCCTATCTGATCCCATTGTACTATATAGGTAACCTTCTTCACTGTCCACTACGCTACCAATTTTAGTGTTATCTGCAAACTTACTACCACCTCCCATGTTCACATCTAAATCATTTATATTAATGACAAAAAGCAATGGACTTGCTCCTTGTGTGGCACACCACTGGCCGCAAGCCTCCAGTCTGAAAAGCATCCTCCTCCACTACCTTCTGTCTCCTTACCTTTGAGCCAGTTCTGTATCCAAATGGCTGGTTCTCTCTGTATTCCAAGTGATTAACCAGTCTGCATGCAGAACCTTGTCAAACACCTTAGTGAAGTCCATACAGATCAGGTCTACCGTGCTGCCGTCATCAATCCTCTTTGTTACTTCTTCAAAAAACTCAATCAAGTTAGTGAGACATAATTTCCCATTCACAAAGCCATGTTGACTATCCCTAATCAGTCCTTGTCTTTCCAAGTACATATAAATCCTGTCCATTCAGGATCCCCTCCAACAACTTGTCCACCACTGATATCAGACTCACCGATCTATAGTTCCCTGGCTTTCCTTTTCCATCTTTCTTAAATAGTAGCACCACATTAGCCAACCTCCAGAATTCTATCACCTCACCTGTGCCTATTGATAATACAAATATCTCAACAAGGGGCCCATCAATCACTTCCCGAGCTTCCCACAAAGTTCTAGGGTACACCTGACTGGATCGAAGGGACTTATCCACCTTTATGCACTTTAAGACATCCAGCACCCCCTCCTCTATAATATGGACATTTTTTTCAAGATGTTGCTATTTATTTCCCCAAGTTCTCTCATTGAAATTTCATTTGAAGAGACGTACCATTAAGAGAATCATACTTGTTGCTGCAACATTCCACAACTTTACAAGGAGCCTCTAGGTAATGTGAAGGAGGTTATGAGGAAATACTCTGAAAATCAAAGGAATTTTACCTTTAAATTAAAGATGTTTTCAAAAGCTTTCCAAATATGCAGCCTTGCTGCATTTGCATTGTAAATTGACAATTCAGCTCGCAACACATATTTAATACATGAATATTATCTGAACAGCTGGACCATGAAAATGTTTTTTAAGTTGGTGGCATCATCCCAATGATACCAACTGTCTTTCGGTATATTTGTGTGCTGATTTGTTAGACAGAAATAATTATTTCTTTATTTGAAATCCACTGATACACAGATATGTTTCAACTTGTATCAGTTCTCAGAACAGCAATACTGAGAAGTTTTACAACTTAGGAAAATATATGGAAACTACAGATGTTGATTTTTTTTTAAAGAAAATAGCTAATTTTCAGCAAATAGTGTCAGGAATTAAGGTGGAACTGATAAATATAGTGTTATTTGGGTGGTACACTACAGAGATATCTTCTTTCTGAACTAGTTTGTCAGGTTAAGTAATTGTGATCATGATCACTCAGAACAATTCAGTGGGCTAGAATGGCTTTATTGAAGGTACTGTTCTTTGCAATGACTTTCACTGAAGTAAGTTTAACTAAATCCATGACGATGATTGGAGAATAATCTGGGAAATTCACGTCTCCACAAATTGTAGAATGGAAAAGAGAATTTGACTTATCCAATTATTAAGCAACAACTGTCACAGACATATTCTAATTTTTAAAAAATAAATCTTTCTCCCTATTCTCACCATTGGTCTGTAAGTGGGATATGATTTAATTTCTTTCCTTTTTTTAAACAGTGAGGATATTTTTTTCCATTACCCCTGTCTGTGAACTTTGACTTTGCAACAACCACAACAACACTGTGGTCAAGTTAAAAACCAGCAGTATAGTTTATTTCACATATTTTTAGATGTAGGGGTCGGGGAAGAGGGTGTATGGTGGTAAATGCTTTGTAACACAACCACACAAAGACAAGCATACTGAGATGTATAGAATCAGAACAGATAAAGATACTACTCAACTTGTAGCAACTTAAGTGCAAATGAAAACAATTGAAGTTTACCAGTTTAACCTTAAGGATAGATCCTCATGTTGTATTTGACTCAAAACATTAACTCTGTCTCTTTTTCCACAGATACTTCCAGATCTGTTAAGTGTCTCCAAAGCCCTTTGTTTTTACTTAAGGATGTTGACATTCTGTCAATGTTGTCTAGAGCTGTGCTGACCCCTGAACTGTCTAAAAATCATATGTTCCAAAGTTTTAGTACTGTAGGATGGCGATGGGTTGAGACAAAGGCTTACATTGCAGATAGCCAGTTGTTTAGGGTGCAATCCAGGGATTGAATGGAAAGTCATCACCACGTCTTCTTTAAAATGGATGCAACCTGTAATTCTATTGCTTATGGGTTTCCTTTGATAGGATCATTGCTGTGGCAGATTGTAATACAATGGTGTATATTTAGTTGGTGTTCTGGCACAAAGAGTCATACAGTTATACAGCACGGTAACAGACCTTAATGTTGACTTCAGAGATTGTTCCACGAGATTATCACCGAGTCCATTCACCTTATCATAGTTAACAACTCCCAATGATGTCTGCTATGTTTTTAAACAGTCACTATATATGGATGAACGATTGCTTTCTTCTCTGTTTGATTACAGCTGTAATTATGACTGGATGGAATTTGGGAAGAACAGGCTCAAAACTTCATGAAATCCCATGTAATAATGTGACACCTTTACTTTCAGAGTCAATGAGTCTGGTGCTTCCTATACCCTTGCTGACCCTATAGCCTATCCTGATGAGGCCTGAGTCATCTTGATGTTCTTCAATGCCCATCTACCATCCACACACACTTTGAGATCTCCTTGCTCAGTAAAAATAAGTCAGTGTTCTTCACATTTTAATCTGTGGCTAATCTCAAAATGACCCTTCCCTTAGTTGTGCAAGAATGTCTTTATGCACAGCACTGTCAAAACTGTAGATATTATCTTGTATGACACTTTGTGGTCACAATGCCTTTATGATTATACCTAATGTTTCTGATTGATAACTGGGTGCTGTGACTCTTCAGCTCTACCTGTTTTGAAAGTGACAACCATGGAACCTTCATAATCAGAAAATATCTGCAGAACTACAATAATTAATACGAATCTGTCAAAGTCTAATTGTCCTAGTGACTAACACTATAAATATGGATGAATTATAATCATCAATTTAAATTAGGAGTATCATAAAATAAAAAGCTTTAATTATTCATAACTGTATTGATACTGAAGCCTACATTGATGGTAAAGTTCATTTTGACTTGAGTGATTCCCTACTGAACTAAAAAATTGAATCCTTGTATTTCATTAAAACTGATATTTTTAGTACTGTTGTAAGATCAAAATAAATGCTAAACATGATAGTTGAGATTGGCCAATATATTGTGTGAATTGCTAATGCTTAATTACATTTTCTTCTTTTTTAATTACTAACAATGAACAACCACTACCCCCAGTTAAGAAGAAAAGGCCGGGAGCAGAATTCTGTCTTACTTATAGAAGGGAAAAGGGTTATGTAAAATCAATGTGTGGTTAACTGTCTTCCTGTGATGATTACTTATCATGCTGTGATTGAGCATTTGGATATAATTGTCACTTTGGTTAAAGCATGAGAACTAAAAGTAAGGAACAACTCAATATTATTGTTTGTAATTGAATGTAGAATTTTCCCCCTCCTGGATATGTTGAGAATAATGGCACTAAATGTTACTGTTGAGATATCAGTGCAGGGAGTGGGCCAGGGTCTATCATAGGAGTTTGGTTGCCAGTAATCAGCAGGACATATCAGAAGTTTGTCCTTGACATCCTGGAAAAGTGGCCATGTCAAGCAAAGGGATGGAGTTCATTGTACTGGGAAATGGTACAAAGGGAATGGTCACAGTATTAAGGGGCACTGGAGCTTGGAGAGTGTAACCTCATGGGAAATGGGAAAAGGTAAGGAGATCTCAATGTGTGTGTGGGTAGACAGTGAATGGCCACTCAAGCACATCAGTATGACCCGGGCCTCATATGGGGAGACTGTAGGGTCAACAAGGAAATAGGCACCTGCAGAATCATTGGCTCTGGAAGTTAAGTGGACACATTAATGGTGGTGTAAAGGGGCTCAACAAAAATACAAGGAGGCTAGAGGGTCATAAGAAACACAAAGGCAGCAGTGTGGTAAGTTCAAAATTTGAAATTTAATACTCCCTACTTACCTGGATTAGTGCAGCTTCATTGGTAATTCTGTAATAACGTTGGGTTCGCAAAATATGATCTGGATATGCTGGTGTTTGGTGAACAGGTCAGAAGTTACACAACACCAGATTGTAGTCCAACAGGTTTATCTGAAATCGCTAGCTTTTGGAGCACTGTCACTTCATCAGGTGAAGTGAAAGAGAAGCACTCAGGCACAGAATGTATAATCAGACAGATCAAAAGATCACACAAAGAGTGAGTGAAGTGACGACAGGCTGAATAACAGTGAAAGACGGTGTCAGTAAAGTGTCAACAGCTAAATGGGAGAAAGTGAGGATTACAGTTGCTGGAGATCAGAGTCGAGAGTATGGTGTTGGAAAAGCACAGCAAGTCAGGCAGTATCTGCAGAGCAGGAGAATTGACGTTTTGGGCAATTCCTGATGAAGGGCTTATGCCGAAACATTGATTCTCCTGCTCCTTGGATGCTGCCTGACCTGCCAGCAACAGCTGAATAGCAAGTGATGGGATGACCTATAATCTGATTAATTGAGGCAGAGCTAATTACAGAATATTTAAAATAAGGTGCTCGAGATTAACCAAATGAATAGAATAACATGATAGGTATAAGAGTCGCATGTTGAGAGTCTAAACAAAGTAACAAGTAATCCAATACTGTACAAACTAATTAAGGTAGAGAGATCACAAAAGGTTTTGAAGGTGATAGTGAAGGAAATCCTGTTGTCTTCTACAAAGCAGCATAGGGCACCATGGTGGCTCAGTGGTTAGCACTGCTGTCTCACAGCACCAAGGCCCTGGGTTTGATTCCAGCCTCAGGTGACTGTCTGTGTGGAGTGTGTATATTCTCCCTGTGTCTGCGTGGATTTCCTCTGGGTGCTCTGGTTTCCTCCCACAATCCAAAGATGTGCAGGTTAGGTGAATTGGCCATGCTAAATTGCCCAGTGTTATGGGTAAATATAGGGTGGGGTATGGTTAATCTTCAGAGGGTTGATGTGGACTTGTTGGGCCAAAGGGCCTGCTTCTCTACTGTAGGTAATCTAAAGCCTGTTTTAAGTTTTGCAAATCCAATATATCTGACCAACCTTAGTTGTTAATCTTTGATGTCAAATAAAGCCATACCTATAATGTAACTTATTGGTCACCAGGGCAGATTTTGGCAATTAATTAAATTCTGAAGGCACAAATACAATTAAAAACAATAGCTTTGTGTCACTTCCAGCCTGTGTACTGGATACATCTCAATGACAGATAATAGAGTATTAGCTGTGGGGAATATATTGGAAAGAGTGAAGGTCCATGAAATTTTTAAATTGTGGGCGGCACGGTGGCACAGTGGTTAGCACTGCTGCCTCAAGCGACTGACTGTGTGGAGTTTGCACATTCTCCCTGTGTCTGCGTGGGTTTCCTCTGGGTGCTCCGGTTTCTTCTCACAGTCCAAAGATATGCAGGTCAGGTGAATTGGCCATGCTAAATTGCCCGCAGTGTTAGGTGAAGGGGTAAATGTAGGGGTATGGGTGGGTTGTACTTCGGCGGGTCGGTGTGGACTTGTTGGGCCGAAGGGCCTGTTTCCACACTGTAAGTAGTCTAATCTAAAAAAAAAGATGTGGCGGAACCAAACTAAGATGTAAGTTAAAGAAGATTCTTGAGATACAGTGAAACATAGACAATGGGTAATTTGAGGATAAGGATTTTAAAGTCAATAGATTTGATCCAAGCCAGCAAGGATTGTGGATATGTGATGATTTTGGGAGACTTTGTACATGCTGCAGCATTTTGCATGGAATATATGTTCCAGAGGCTTCAGAAATTGAATAGGCAATCTTGGCACTAGTGTGGATATGGGACAAAGTGCTCATCTTAGGTTAACAGCACGTTCATGTTTGTGAATTCAGTCAAAGAGAATCATGGAAAGAAGGTAGAATCAGCACCTGAGGCAAATAGGAATAAATTCCAGTGTTGTTCCACAGTCTGCCTGGGATGGATTGCATGTAATCAAAATGGCCTGCAAAATGAATTGATGGATTCAGGCACTGTTAAATTAGAGAAAACCCACATAGTGTTCTGTTCAAATGAATTCACAATTTTGTGAAACCTAGTGTATAGCAGAAATTTTCCACCAGAGAAGCCTGGGGCTCCAAACATTTCTCAAAAAAGCAATTGGCTAAGTTTAACCAGCAATGATGTAGTTTACTTATCACCCGTAAAAAAGAAATGTGAAAAATAACTGAGACTTCAATTGACCAAGCTTTTTCCCTGCTTCATAGTGCATGTGATTTTTTATCTTAGAAGTGTTACTCTAGGGTTGGTATACACAGAGGCCAAAATAGATTGGATTAATGTTTCCTCTGAAAGCGAAGTCTAAAACTTTCATTCATTCTTACAGAAATGATCTGCGCTTCAGTGAAACTCAAAATCAAAATTTTTCACTGAAATGTCATAAATTTCATGCAGTAAGCCTCAGCGTGAAGGACTGAATATTTATCAGACTATATCATTGACTGGTTAGAGGTTTATTCCAACTACCATAGATTTAATGTTACTTTGACGGAGTTATCTAGTAATTCAATCAATATTATGCAATTGTAATCTTATTGTTTGCATTTCTTTCCACACGTCATTGCAGACAACTGTCTATATAACTAATGAACATATATCTTGTGTAACTGCTTGCGTTACAAGGATCATTATCTTTAGAATTGTGCATAAGAGGGTTACACCATTGCAGAACTGCTGAGTGAATTTTGTCGCTTTAAATATTAACTCTTTTTGGTTGCATTTGCAAAAGATGACATAAAGTGAACTCTTGAGCTTTTGAACTTCAAAGTCAAGATACAGAAATAAGCTTTCATTACACCAAGTTCTAGTATTATTTTATTTATATTGATCCTGTTTTATAGAACAAAACTAATTTATTTCAGGTAAAATTATCAAAAAAGGGAATGTTGATGCTGGGGAATGAAATACATTATGATCAAAAATCTATTAGTCAATTGTCTAAAAAGAAGTAGTTTGTATACTTCCATAATCATTAATCACCCTTTGTAATGTTGAAATCTGCTCTCTTAATTTTCAATAACTTCAAATAAACATACTTTAGTTGTACAGTATTTTGTTCATACAGCATTTCCACTTTTTACAAAATGTAAAGTAAAATCAAAATGGAAATATAGCAACTAGGAATAGGAGTTTTCGGGCCTTTTCAGCCTGTTCTTTCATTCAATATCGCCATGGTTGATTCTCTCTCTCAATGCCATATTAGCTCTTTCTCCCCAGTATTACTGCTTTCTGTCCATGCCCCTCAATGCTAAAAATGTATCCATCTCATTCTTAAATATATTCAGTGACTTGGTCAGTCTTCTGTGGTAGAGAATTCCATAAGCTCACTACTCTTTGAAGAAACTTTTCTTCCTCTCAGTGCTAAATATATGTATAAATGCAAGTGTATCCTGAAATTGTATTTCCTGATTCTAGACTCCCAGCCAGGGAAAACATCCACCCTGCATTTAGTCTATCCAACCCTGCTAGAATTTTACGTTTTAATCAAATAAAATATTTACTCCTCTTTGAAATAACTCCACAGAGGCTGGTATCTGTCACCAAGTCACCCTTTATTTACACAAGTATAATACTTGACACTGGTCCGGCTTCTCCAGAGCCAGCTCTAAGAGTCAGTAGAACCTCTGACACTGCATTTCATATCTGTCAGCCAGGGGTCCCTGAATGGGCAAGGTTAATAGCTCCAATCAGGGAACTCATATTCTATGAGGTCTACCTGACTGACCTGCTTACAATCATTAAGTCTGTCCCTCTCAAAGTCTGGGGACATAGGCATGTTCTTTCTCTTGTAGTCTCCCCTGAGGCATTTTCACACAGGGGTTTTGTTGAGGGCTGACCTAGAGTTCCTCTGTTCAGGATATATCCTGAGTGAGTCCTATGCAATTGCCTTCACTTAAATGGCTCAGTCGACCTGGTGAGGGTGTCCACTTCTATCGGCATACCCTGCAACTCATATGCTTACTCCCAACTCAAAGACAACTATTGTGAGTGAATTTCTTCAGGAGCATTTTTTTTCCCTCATCACCACTAAAATAATTCCACAGATGCTGGTGTCCCATCACCAAGTTACCCTTTATTTGCACATGCACAGTATTTGACACTGCCCGGCTTCCTCAGAGACAACAGAACCTCTTTCTACTGAGAACACTTCTTCAATCATTGGCAACATTACAAAATCTTAGACTCAGTTCTCAATGTTAAACACTTCAAACCAGTGTTTTCTAATACAGAGGAACCTCAATTATCCGAAGGACACAGGTGGGGAGTATTTTGTTTGGTTAATTGAATTCCAGATAATCAAATGCCAAGCATCGGGATCTTGCGATCTTGCTGGGGAATCCAATATTCAGATAATCAAAGGCCAGATAATCAAGGTTCCTCTGTATTTGCTCATGGTAGACTGACTGTAGAATGAATTCCTAAGTAATAGTTCATAGTTCTAAAATCACTATTAATGTGAATCAGTAGTGAATTCAATATTGGCCTGTTCTTTTATTATGTTAGATTATTTTGCAGGCTACTCGCTGCAAACAAATTTGCATGAATATTCTTTTATTGTCACATGCATTCCATATAAAATACAGTGAAAAGTGTATTCTGTCACTTGTACATAAGCGCCATTCACAGAATAAAATTTTTAAAAAAGTAAAGGAAGTCCAACTTTTCCTTCTGTGCTGTTACAGCATACTGTTGTCAGAGTCCTGCTCTAGGCTTCCCAGCCATGTCATGCCGCCAAGAGAGTGTCCCGCTCTGGCCTAGACTAGCTCATGCCATGTCGCAGGAAGTGTCCTGCTCTGGCCTAGACTAGCTCATGCCATGTCACAGGAAGTGTCCCACTCTGGCCTAGACTAGCTCATGCCATGTCACAGGAAGTGTCCCGCTCTGGCCTAGACTAGCTCATGCCATGTCACAGGAAGTGTCCCGCTCTGGCCTAGACTAGATCACGCCATGTCACAGGAAGTGTCCCGTTCTGGCCTCAGCCAGCTTAGATGCTGTTGTTATAATCAGGAAGAATATAAATTGCAATACTTGGCATATAGATAAGAATATTGTTATGTGAGATTCAAGAACATGGACCAATGTTTAGAGGGATCTTATGTTGCACTGGCATCAAATTGTTAGAAACATTAATAGAAAAGCTTAACTTAGAGAAAACACTATTTAAAATGGACGTTGATATCCAGTACACTAGATTCACGAGGAGAACAACAAAAGTTTAGCTCCTGACCTCTTACAAGTAGGCGGCTGAGTTCAGTCAGTGACCTCCTGTTGATAATTTCCTGTCACTACGTGACCCGAATTACCTTGTCTTCCTCCAAAAAAGGAGATTTTTCTCTCCTTATGGCTTCTTGAACACAAGGATGCTTTGCAGGTAACCCACCTGGGTCTCTTGCAACTGTTCACCTACCCCTCTACTACTTCCAAGTTTTTTATCCACTCTCCCCAGTGTTCTCTATTCATGACCGTTGCTCCTCAAAGCTGTGATTTGCCAGTCTTGAACTGCTGCTCCTGCTACTTGATTGCGACCTGCTCTCTGTTCTCTCTCCATATATAAGGCAACCATCAATGACCACTCTTTCTGTTTTCATCTTATACTGCTCGTTACGTTCTTGTCTCCCTCCCATCCACACAATACATAGGTCATTTCAGGATTCCTCATCCCTATTTTGCTCCACTGTACTTGAGTACTGACATTTGATATTTTATGTTCAGCAAACCGTTGAGCTAGCTACTTGCCTCCACATCATCCATCAGATGCTTTAAGCAAATTTAAGTGGTGAACCATTTTTGGAATCTATCTTCCCACTACTAGTTCGATAGCACTGGTACGGTAAACATGCATAAAATCACTTAAGTATTCTCTGGGGTTCAGGATCCAAGATAGTCTGGATCTTATCCTGACCCCTGAAATTCTTAGACCAATCAGAATTCTTGGGACCATGCAGGTCTTTTTTTTCTCAGTGTTTCTTTCTCAGTTCTCTTGGAAGTCGCCTACAATGTCTGGTTTAGAATTGCATAACTACTCAGCAATTCACTCAACAACCTGGACATTTCTCCCAGAATCTGTGGTGAGCTGAAGGATATGATCCATCAAAGGACTGGACCTGTTCCAAAGAAAAGATTGGGAGAATAGTTTGTGGAGGAATTCTCAAAGCATAGGCCAACTTTGGACATACTCAGGTAATTTCGGGTTACACTCAGAAATCAAGATGCATATACAGTCATGCAGAGTACGGTTCACGCACTCACACTGTCCATTACTCTCTGGTTGATTGGGAGTAGAACAGCTCTTGACAGTTCCAGGCACCTTGCAAACCTCCTGCACAACCTTATTCTCAAAGTTGCACCCCAGTCACTGTGGATCTGACATGAACTAATTACATGCCCCTTGGGTATAGTTGAGGCCTTTTGGTCACAGTTGGGAATGGCCTGCATAGCTTGTTAAAGGTATCAAAAAGAATGTGTGGCAATCAAATCTATTTTGAGGACCTCTAGGGCCAGGTGGTTATCAGGGATCCCCTGTGAAGGTGAAGTCACATCTCACTTAGGCAAAAATATATCTCTAAGTTTCAACCGTAGTCACTAGTATTAGTGATAGTCATGTGACAGTCATACTGCTCTCTGGTTAGTGCAGTTCTATTTTGATGCTTGATGTCTTGCCTGACAGTGAATAGCTGTCTGTATTGATGCTCAAGTCTGCTGGGAGGAATGACTTGCGTCATCTCCCTCCTGTTCTCATGTAACAGCTGATAGAGAACACCTCTCTGTCCCTCTTCCAGAACCTCCATAGTTCCTAAGCCCATTTAAAATCCATCAGTAAATTGCACTGGGTTGGTGGAAATTGGGATTCACAGGATAGTTGCATTTGTGTGATGAATCCACACTACTTCTCATCATTGTGTACAGGTAAGCTGGACACCGTTGTGGTTCTGCTCGCCAAGCTGGGAATTTGTGTTGCAGACGTTTCTAGGTGACATCCTCAGTGCTTGGGAGCCTCATGTGAAGCGCTTCTGTGATGCTTCCTCCGGCATTTATAGTGGTTTGTCTCTGCTGCTTCCGGTTGTCAGTTCCAGCTGTCCGTTGCAGTGGTCGGTATATTGGGTCCAGGTCGATGTGCTTATTGATTGAATCTGTGGATGAGTGCCATGTCTCTAAGAATTCCCTGGCTGTTCTCTGTCTGGCTTGTCCTATAATAGTAGTGTTGTCCCAGTCGAACTCGTGTTGCTTGTCATCTGCATGTGTGGCTACTAAGGATAGCTGGTCGTGTCGTTTTGTGGCTAGTTGGTGTTCATGGTTGCGGATCGTTAGCTGTCTTCCTGTTTGTCCTATGTAGTGTTTTGCGCAGTCCTTGCATGGGATTTTGTACACTACATTGGTTTTGCTCATGCTGGGTATTGGGTCCTTCGTTCTGGTAAGTTGTTGTCTGAGAGTAGCTGTTGGTTTGTGTGCTGTAATGAGTCCTAGTGGTCGCAGTAGCCTGGCTGTCAGTTCGGACATGCTCTTGATGTATGGTAGTGTGGCTAGTCCTTTGGGTTGCGGCATGTCCTCATTCCGTTGTCTTTCCCTTAGGCATCTGTTGATGAAATTGCGCGGGTATCCGTTTTTGGCGAATACATTGTATAGGTGTTCTCTTCCTCTTTTTGCAGTTCTGGTGAACTGCAGTGTGTTGTGGCCCTTTGAGGTTATAATCTGCAGTGTCTGTTCTCATTTAGTCAAGGAAAACTATTAGGTAGTATAATGAGAAGAGACTTTATTAGTGAGTTTTAAGAATCTTTATAGCTCAGTTTGAGGTTCTGCATGTAGGTTTGCTTGCTGAGCTGGTAGGTTCATTTCCAGATGTTTCGTCACCATACTAGGTAATGTCATCAGTGAGCCTCCAGTGAAGCACTGGTGTTAGTGACTCACTTTCTATTTATAAACATGTGAAAACGAACCTTCCAGCTAAGCGAACAGATTTACATTCAAAAGACTTTTGTCTTCAGCAGAATGTAGCTCACTTCTTGATAGCAATGTGTTGGTATCGTAGACATTGTAACTAAGAATATAAGGAAGACTTTGTTCTTGCATCTTCGAAGTTAAAAACAGTTCTCGCTACCCAAGTCCTTGTGGCATCATTTTACTGAGTGAAGTTTAATATGCTCGTGTTTTAAAAAATTCTCAAGGTCAAGGACCAGGCTCGCAGGAAAGTAGTCTGACACAGAACAAACAGCCAAGAGGCGAGTCTGCTAGAATATAAGTGTTTTATTCCCCGCAGCGTCGCCACAACCAGGTCTCGTACTTACAACGGGTCTGGTTTATACTCACTCTACGTGTTACCGGAACTGCGAGCCGTCAGTTCTCGTAGAGCGGTTGACAACAACCCACGCTCGGCGGTTAAACGCAACCCCGGAGCAGACTCACCGAACTGGAGACTTTTCCAGCTGATATACTCTTTTCCAGATATAAACATTCATGTGAACAGCAGAGCAAGGCTAAAAAACACATTCCATTCTGGTTACATACAGATAAGAAGATTCACACGGGAACGTGTATAATAAGATTCACACGGGACTAAGCGACACCTTCCATTTTCGGTTAGATTCACACATGTATTGGGACACAATTTTAACCCTTTCACCACAGCTCGTAAGCACTAAGAACTCTTTCAGAGTCATAGGTTTTTCTCCAATAATTACCATTTACTCATTCATGTATATAATTTCATTTATGAATAGTCCCTATCTATCCATCCCCAACCAACCCAAGCCTCTGACTTCATAAATTTAAGATGTGGAGGTGCTGGTGTTGGACTGGGTGAACAAAAATCACACAACACTGGGTTATAGTCCAACGGGTTTATTTGGAAGCACTACCTATTGGAGCGCCACTCCTTTATCAGGTAGCTCCTTCATCACAGTTGCCTGATGAACGAGCAGCCCTCTGACAGCTAGTATTTCCCAAATAAACTGTTGGACTACAACCTGGTGTTGTGTGATTTTTAACTTCAGAAATTCAGGCAGTTTAGAGTTTTCATTATTCTTACAGAGTGGTTGTCTTCAGGTTTGAAAGATTGGTGGATTTTTTTTGAGGACCATTGACTTTGATTTTGTCTTGACTGTATAAGGTCTGTAAAACTCATTAAGTTGGAAGATCCTTTATTTCTTGAAAGTCCTTACTGAAGCAGACAATTTCTTCTTAACTGCACCCTGAATCTGTGGACATTAGTGATCCCAAATCAATGGTTGGTTCCATGGAGTCATATGCAATTAATCTGGAATCTGTTTGAGCACATCCTTATTCCCTGTCTGCTTACCAATATGTATTGAAGTGTGAAGACACTATATTTATTGTTAATCAGATGCTTGTATTTGCTTGCTACAATTAATTTATTGGAGATCCCAAAATGTTCATTTCCTCAGTCATGCTACGTTAGATTGCTGCTTACTAAGCACAATATCTATCACTATTACCAGTGATTCTTTGTTGGAAAATAAAGAATTAAGAAGTATCTCTTGAACTTGTGTTGTTTCATTAACAGCAAATTTAAATCTGTCATAATAATTTGTTTGCCAGGCTGAGTCACTTCAATCAAAGATACCTCAATTATGTCAAATGGATCATTCTTGTATTTGCATTCTCTCACAAACTTCGTTCTGTTTTATCATTTGAGCTATATTCATTTTTGATACAAACGAAAAACATTTTAGCCATACCTGTATAGTGACCAATTTCCATTCTGTTGATGGCATGAAACAAGTCTCTTTTGCAAGCCTTTTTTTAGACTGGAGGCCAGCGATGTTCCACAAGGAACAGTGTTGTGTCCACTTTTGTTTGTCTTAATATAAATTAATAAGATGAGAATATAGAAGGCATGGTTAGTAAGTTTACGTGTGATACCAAAATGGCTGGTGTAGTGGACAGTGAAGAAGGGTATCTCAGGTAAAAAAGAGATTTTGATCAATTGGATCAATGGGCTAAGATGAAGCCTAATTTGGATAAATGTGAGGTATTGCATTTTGGTAAAATAAACAAGGGGAAGATTTATACAATTAAAAGCAGAGCCTTGTGTAGTGTTGTAGAACAGAGAGACCTTGGGGTTCAGGTACAGAATTCTTTGTAGACAGGATGGTTAAGAAGGCATTAAGCACACCTGCCTTCATTGGTCAGAATTGAGTATATGAGTTGGGACGTCATGTTGAATTAATACAGAATGTTGGTGAAGCCTTTTTCTGGTGTATTGTTACAGGAAGGATATTATTGAACTGGAGAGGGTTCAGAAAAGATTTATCAAGATGTTGCCTGGAGTAGAGGACCTGAGTTTTCAGGAGAGGCTAAATAAACAGGTACCTTTTTCACTCGAATGTAGGAGAAGTGATGCTATAGAGGTTTTTAAAATCATGAGGGTAAAGGTAAGGTGAATAGCAGATGTCTTTTCGCTAGGGTGAGGGATTTCAAAAAAAGGGGGCTTTTTTTAAAGGGGAGAAGAGAAAGGCTTAAAAAAGATATGAAGGGCAATATTTTTTACACAGAGGTGGTATGTATGTGGAAGGAACTTTCAAAGGAAGTGATAGATGCGGGTACAGTTACAAAGTTTCAAAGACATTTGAATATGTACTTGAATAATAAATGTGTGGTGGGATATGGGCCAAGTGCAGGCAGATAAGACTAGTTTAGTTTGAGATATGGTCAGCACGGACTGGTCAGACTGAAGGGCCTGTTTCTGTGTATTCTGACTCTATGACTCCATGCTTAAGTCATCTTGATAGATTCTAGCTCCTTTTTAAGTTTCTTATGAGTCTATAAGCCATATGAAATCTGCCAGTGTCCTTTAACATCTGATTGACAATTAACATTTTCTTGTCCTATGGTTCCAATTTTGTCAGTATCTATATAAATTGTTCTATGATTGATGTCTGAACAATTGTAACATCACTAGTTGCTGCATAGCCAGTTCGCTATTAATTGTGAGCTGCTGAATTCCTTCCACCTTCAGATAAGGTTGGTGAATACGCTCATGCTCAAGAGTGAGAACTCTTGATTATTAAGTACATGTATATTCTTTACTTTCTAACAACCCTTGTATTGCAGTGTTCCTGTAACATATCTTTAATCTTGAGATCTAAGCTGGCTGGGCCATGTTGTAGGCTGTAACATCTGTGACTTCAACAATAATCTATGAACTGATACTGTAGTGACACTTGCTCCAGAAATAAGCTTCAACCTGCTATTTACTATCCAAGCAAGTCAACACTCTTACTTGCAAATGTGTCATCATCTTTCAGTATCACTACGTCAAAATCCTGGAATTCCCCCTCAAATGACATCATAGATTTTTTTTTAAATTTCACTTCTGCGACATGGACAGGGCTGGGCCAGCATTTATTGATGACCCTAGTTGCTCTTGAGAAGGCAGTGATGAGCTACCTTCTTGAACTGCTACAGTCCATTTATTGTTAGTTGACCCATATTGCTGTTAGGGAAGAAATTCCAAGATTTTGTCCCAACCACCCTCAAGGAAGTGACAATACACCTAACTCTAATAAGTTCAAGTTAGGATATTGCGTGGCTTGTAGGGGAACTTGGAGGTGGTGGTGTTTCCATGTATTTGCTGCTGTTGTCCTTCTAGATAGTGGTGACTGTGCATTTGGAAAGCGTTGTCAAAAGAGCTTTGGTGAATTTCTGCAGTGCATCTTGTAAATGGTACAAACCGCTGCTGTTGAGCTTTGATGTGGAGGGAGTAGATGTGGTGCTAACCAAGGAGACTGGTTCGTCCTAGATGGTGTCAAGCTTCTTGAGTGTTGTTGGAGCTGCACCCATCCAGGTAAGTGGAGAATATTCTAACAAACTCCTAACTTGTGCCTGCTAGATGGGTGCAGCTTCAACAACACTCAAGAAGCTTGACACCATCCAGCACAATCCCTTCCTTTTCCATTAAGGACATGCAGGTCCTGGGCCCCCTCCATCACTAAACCCTTACCACCCGACGCCTGGAGGAAGAACGTCTCATATTCTGCCTTCGGACCATGCAACCACACGGGATCAATGTGGATTTCAACAATTTCCTCATTTACCTTCCTCCCCCACATTATCCCAGTCCCAGGACTCCAACTTGACACCGCCCTCCTGACCTGTCCATCACCTTTCCCATCCATCCGCTCCACCCTCCTCTCCGACCTATCATCTTCTCCCTCACCTTCATCTACCTATCGTATTTTCAGCTACCTCCCCCCCAACCCCATCGCCCTCCCATTTATCTCTCAGCATCCCCGGCCCACAAGCCTCATTCCTGATGAAGGGCTTATGTCCGAAATGTCAATGTTCCTACTCTGCGGATGCTTCCTGACCTGCTGTATTTTTCCAGCATCACACCTCTTAATGCTGGTGGTAGATGATGGACATGCTTTGGGAATCAGCAAGTGAGTTACTCACAGCAGTATTATATGTTTGCCATTCCTTCACTATCACTGGGGCAACATCTTAGAATTCCCTCCCAAGTGTATTCAGGGTCAACTTATTGCACGTGGACTGCAGTGGTTCAGGAAGGCAGCTCATCACCTTCTTCAGTCAATAGTAGTAAATATAAGATTTTTCAAAGACAGCAAGTACAAAGGACAACAGATACTTCATGTGTGGTCATGTCAGATAATTACGATTGCAAGTGTATAAACTCCAATTTTCAAATGATTTAAGTTTCAGAATTATATATGAATTGAAAGATTCCAACCAACAGCAACCAAAACACACATGGCCCATTTACTAATTTTAAATATTACCTAGATTTCATATTCAGGGATTATTGTACATCTAATTTTTGAAATCACAATGTTGGTATTTTGCTACTTCCTGTCTTCAAGACAGTGTCATATTTAAATTATAAGATATCAGGGTTAAATTCAGCCAATTCAAAAATGAAGCAATAATGTTAGCTCTATAAATGCAAACAAACAAAATTTATTCTTTTAAAATTAGAGCTTCCTCTAAGATATACTCATATACTCTGTCTTTGTTGTATGAATATAATTCTAGCATATTTCTAAGGAAGTTTAGAATTGTTGAGGAAAAAAACAGATAATTTGAAATGCACCTAATTAGGGAATCCATGAGTTGTTTTATCAAAGTTTTAAAAATTATTTAATGCTTCTGCTGCTAAGTGATATGCAGATCATCCCGTGAAAAAGATTTAAGTCACTGGCAAAATGGTTCAAACGGAGTAAATTGCAGCTTAAATTTGGTAACAACAAAAACATACATTGCGCTACTTCAAATTATCAAAATGATCATAGTATCAAAATGATACCCAAAAGTGATAACAAATGTAAAAATGACTGTCTGAAAAAGCAGAGTCATAGAGATGTAGAATCATGATTAGTGAAGATCAGCAAATGTGTATTGGTCCTCTCATTTTAATGTTAATTATATGGATGAAATGGCAGGCAATTTTAATATTAGACTTACCAGTAATATCCATATAACTAACGCACAATCAATAGATGAAAACTGAGCAAAGAGACATAGACAAATGAAGTGAATGGACTATGAAATATCTAGTGACATAATGAGGTAAAGTCACCATAGTCCAGAAGACTGTAGGCTGCTCTCTCATTAAAAATAGACAACTATTGTTGAGTTTAACCTTACTGTCACTATGCCTCAGGTGAGGGGCGAGATTGAGAAGGCAGGACCCCCACAGTGACATCAGCCAGTACAGGAATTGAACCCACATTGTTGGTATTACTCTGCATTGCAAAACCAGCCATCCAGCCAATCAAGCTAACCAATCCCTGATACAATGCAATATTCCTCGGTGCAGTGTAGGTTGAAAGGGGGCCTGATAGATGTATAAGATAATGAGGGGCATAGACAGGATGATTAGGAAGGTGGAGGGATCAATCTTTGGGGCAATTAGATTTAAAGGTAAGAGGTAGAAAGCTAAAGGAGAGTTGAGGAGAAACATTTTCACCTAAAGAGTGGTGGGAGTCTGAAATTCACTGCTTTTATAGGGTGTTTGAGTCAGAAATGTTCTTACTATTTAAGCAGTAATTGGACATTTACCTGCACGGCCAAAGCTTCTAGGGCTATGGCCTAAGAGCTGGAAATAGGTTTAATGTAGTCAGATCTTTGTTGATTGATACAGACATGATAGGCTGAATTGTCTCCTTCTGTGCTGAAATTGCCCTTGCATCAATGAGATTCAGAATGGACATAATGGGCCAAATAGCATCCTTTGTTCGGTAACCATTCTAGGATCCAAACTCAGTCAGGTTTATCAATCATGATTTGCCTTTAAAAATTGAGATTTCCTATAATTCTAAATTTGTATTAAAATGATAATCAATTATGATTTTAAAACTGGCAATCATATTTTCCCAGATTATTGCTTAAACTCATTCATGTTAAGCTTTACTTGCTGGGTTTAGCCCTCTACCATTTTGTGAACAGACATGTAACATTTGTAATCCTGAAATGCTTTTATAAATTCAGATTATAATTTTGACATTTTCATTTTACACCTGGGTGAGGTGGTGGTGAATTGGCTCTTCTCTCCTTAAATCCCCACCTTGGCAACTACAACAAATATCTTTAATTCCTTTTAACGTGCAGCTAATAACACTTCAATTTTAAAATTGATCAAAATGAAGGAGACAATTACAAGGTTTACTTGAGAGGGGAATTTCATTGCTTATTAATCTTGAAAAAAATAATAAAAAGTGACAGACAGCACCTACAAACATAAGTATGAAGTTTTTTTTAAAATGGAAGGAGGTTTGGAACAGTAAGATAAAGAACATGCAGATTAAAAACATTCTTAAAGTCTTGAGTTGTTATTGTTGAACTTGAGATCATAGCTGTATGTCTTGTATTCAACAGTAATACAATGCTTGGAATCCTTGAATTCTCAATCTGTGGATATTTCTAAGTTGTTTGGTGGCTTTCAAGTTGATGAAAGGAAAAAAGAATAAAGACAGTTTTCCAGCTTTTTCTGTCACTGATCCACTTCTCTTTCGCTTTCTCAGCTGATCTGGCTTCATTGGCTTTTCAAGCTGTAAAGCTGCAGGCACCTCATTCATGTCCAATGTGTGTAACTTCTCATGTTAATGTAATTCATCATTGGAGCACTGAGCTTTTCATATGTGACTGCATTGACTGATAACAATGACTTTAGATAATATGGTAATTTCAATGCAGACAATTTTGTTTAAAACATTACACATCCCTCTTGGTCCCACCCCCTCACTTCCCATGCCCTATCCCTACAACCTAATGCTCTGTACTGTTTCCATGGGGCCCATTATCCTCCTTACAAAACTATGTCCCTGTACCCAAAGCCTGTTGCCTCTCATCAACTTTTTGCCACCCTATGTCACCTAATTATCTCACATGGCCCCTCATACCCCAATGCCACCATATGTTGTTCGAGGCCCATCTACCCATCTCTCATGAAGAAGATCTCATTGTCTCTATGCCCACCAATCATCCCCATGTCCCTCTATACTCCCTATGCTTATGCCAACTCACTGTCAACTCATACACTCTACATCAACCCTTTCACCTTTCATCTCCATACAAATCAGCTCATGACGATACGGGTATACATCAGGAGGCATATTAATAGAAAGTAATATCATTGATATGAAATAAATCAGTATATTGAAATTCCTTCCACTAGTTGATTCCGAACGCAAGCATTTAATTTATGTGCTTAATCCCATTTGTAAACAAACATTTAAAGTCTATGAGCAGTTGGAACTACCTATTAAAATGTGCAGTACTCTGAAAATGATTCTTTAGAAAATCAGTAATGTGGCACAAATCCTACAATAGATTACATAAAAGAAATACTTAAATACCTAGCACATGCTTTTAGGCTGTGAGTTTGGAGGATTACCAATTCTAGGTGGTGCAAGGACTGCAAAAGATACAGAAACTTAACTTCAGTGCCACGTGACTTCTGATAGATGCAAATGCTTTCCAATCAGAAGGACAGCACTCTCATGCAGTCTATTTTTTTTGTTCAGATATTGGCAAAATCTAGCAAATGGACAATTAAAAACAATTCCAGCAATTAGAATCCAGCTTGGCAGAGATTCATTCACTGGACACAGTTTGGTTGTAAATGCCTGGATGTTAGGCATCAACCAACGATCCCCACAGAGTTTAAAATAATGGATGTAGAGCAGGCTCGTATTAACACTCCCATCCAAGACATACATCCCCTGACTTGAAATCATATCATTGCTCCTTCATTGTCACTCGGTCAAATTTCTGGGACTCCTGTCTAAAAAGCAGTGTGAATGTACTTGAAGCAGTTCAAGAAGGCAGCTCACTGGGCACCAGGACCTTCTCCAGGGCCATTAGGTTTCTCAGGAACCATCATATTCAACTTTTGTTTTATCATTTTTACCTACGTAATGCCTGATCGTATTCCTAATCAGCTATGCACCATTTTTAAAAAAGTTATTAATCTACTATTAGTTACATTTGATGGCACCACATTTACCACACTCACAATGCTGTCAAGACTTTTGTTTCCCCAATACATCTTGCTCAATATTTTGCACTTTTGTACTCTCGCTCATTATGTTCATCATCTACATTAGCTAACCACATTTTAGCTGCACCTTCTAATGTTCATAACATTGTCAGGCTCTGAATCAGTACTTTACTGTAATGGAAACAGGTCCTACTCAGAGTTTGACATCATAAATTATGGGTTTAAGTTCCTCAGTCATTTTTGTTGCTGTCCTCTGCATTCTCTGCAACACATCAATGTCATTTTGAAAGTAGAGTATCCAAAACTGCTCATATCACAAATGGTTTATCATCAAATGTCCTTCATGTTCATTCCAGTCCTTATTAGGACATTCTAATAATAAATTTTACATTGAGAATTTTTAAAAAATCAACAATAATTACACTTATTTTCCTGTCTGGTTTTGCTGCCATTGTTGATTGACACCCCCTTATTTTGAATATGTCCTTTACAAAATAACATTGTATTTATCAATATTGAGTTCCTAAAACTGTTCTGCCACTTGTGCAGTTAATTAGGTCATGTTCGATTGAATATCCCTCATATTAATACTTGTCGCATGAACAGTTGTCAGAAATCCTGAACAATATTCCAACAATACAACTAAAGACTTGTGCTCTAGAATTAGCTGTGCACCTAGGTAAGCAGTAAATTCAGATGAAACAGAAAGAAAGAGACACCCCTGGAATATTACACCTGATGAAGTGTCAAGGAAGAATTTAAGGGATAGGCTGAAGAGGGAGAAATGCACTACAAACTGTAATCTCCTGGGAGTTATCTCACCATTCTTCATTTTCTCGGCAGTAGTTGCAGTGGGAGAGTGACAGTGAGGACCAGAGGCTCGATGGGAAGGTAGGAGTAAAATTTAAAAACTTACCTCATGTATCAGCAGAGTGCACGCTGAGCAAGAGAGGACCGCTGGGTAAGTGAGGCTTTATATTTTGGCAGTTGCTTTACCCAAAACACTACCTGGGTAGTGTCTCACACCCATCCTCCTTCTCTAATAAAAAAAATCTGTGCTCTGTATTGATAAGGTGACTAGTCTTTTTTTTCCTCTCTTTTAGTTTTCAGTCGGCATGTTGGGAATTTAGAATAGTGGGAATGGCGGTTAGGGCAGTTGAATGTTCCTCCTGCAGAATGTGGGAGGTAAGGGTCCCTGCTAACTGCATCTGCGGGAAGTGCACCCAACTTCAGCTCCTCGAAAACTGCATTAGGGAGTTGGAATTGGATGAACTTCGGATCATTTGGAAGGTGGAGGGGGTAATTGAGAGGAGTTATAGGGAGGTAGTCACACATCAGGTACAAGAAGAAGGTAGATGGGTTACCGTCAGGAGATGGAAAGGGAATCGGCAGGCAGTGCAGGGATACCCTATGGCCATTCCCCTCAACAACAAGTATACCATTTTGGATACTGTTGGGGGCAACGACTTACCAGGGGTAAGCAATGGGGCACAAGTCTCTGGCACAGAGTCCATCCCTGTTGCTCAGAAGGGAAGAGGGAAAATGAGCAGAGCATTAGTCATTGGGGACTCCATATTCAGGGGTAGTTGGGACTTCTACAAACAGGATGGTCTTCACTTGAACAGAGGGGTACTTTGCTAATGCACTTTGGGTGGGTTTAAGCAATTTCAGCAGGGGGATGGGAACCTAAATTGTAGTTCGAGTATAGAGGAGTTTTTCAGGGTCACAAAAAGGCACCAGCAAGCAAGAAGTTGGTTTGAAGTGTGTCTATTTCAACACCAGGAGCATCCAGAATAAGGTGGCTGAACTTGCAGCATAAGTCGGTATCTGGGATTTTGATGTTGTGGCCATTTCAGAGACATAGACAGTGCAGGGACAGGTATGGTTGTTGCAGGTTCTGGGATTTAGATGTTTCAGTAAAAACAAAGAAGGTGGTAAAAGAGGTGAGGGTGTAGCATTGTTAGTCAAGGACAGTATTACGGCTGCAGAAAGGACATTTGAGGACTCGTCAGCTGAAGTAGCATAAGCTGAGATTAGAAACAGGAAAGGAGAGGTCACCCTATTGGGAGTTTTCTATAGTTCCAGAGATTTAGAGGAAAGGATAGCAAAGATGATTCTCTACAGGAGCGAGAGTGACAGGGTAATTGGTGTGGGGGACTTCAACTTTCCAAATGTTGACTGGGAATTCCATGGTTCAAGTACTTTAGATGGGTCAGTTTTTGTCTATTGTGTGCAGGAGGGTTTTCTGACATAGTATATAGACAGGCCAACAAGAGGCCACATTAGATTTGGTACTGGGTAATGAACCTGGCCAGGTGTTAGATTTGGAGGTAGGTGAACACTTTGATGATAGTGACCACAATTCAGATATGTTTACTTTAGCAATGGAAAGGGTTAGGTATACACTGGACTGCAAGAGCTACAGCTGGGGGAAAGGCAATTACGATGGGATTAGACAAGATTTAGGATACAAAGGTATGGGCACAATAGAAATGTGGAGCTTATTCAAGGAACAGCTACTTTGTGTCCTTGACAAACATGTACTGTCAGACAGGAAGGAAGTTGTCGAGCGCAGGAGCCGTGGTTTACTAAAGAAGTTGAATCTCTTGTCAAGAGGAAGAAGAAGGCTTATGTTAGGATGAGATGTGAAGGCTCAGTTAGGGTGATTGAGAGTTACAAGGTAGCCAGGAAAGACCTAAAGAGAGAGCTCAGATGAGCAAGGAGGGGACATGAGAAGTTGTTGGCAGATAGGATCTGGTAACACCCTAAAGCTTTCTATAGGTATATAAAAGATAAAAGAATGACTAGAGTAAAATGAGTGCCAATCAAGGACAGTAGTGGGAAGTTGTGCATGGAATCAGAGGAGATAGGGGAAGCACCAAATGAATATTTTTCATCAGTATTCACACTGGAAGAATACAATGTTGTTGAGGGGAATACTGAGAAACAGGCTACTAGACTAGATGGGATTGAGGTTCCCAAGGAGGAGCTTTTTGAATCCTGGCAAGTGTGAAAATAGATACATTCTGTGGATGGGACTTATCCTAGGATTCTCTGGGAAGCCAGAGAGAAGATTGCAGAGCCTTTAGCTTTGAGCTTTATGTTGTTATTGTCTACTGAAATAGTACCAGAAGACTGGAAGATAACAAATGTTGTTCCCTTGTTCAAGAAGGGGAGTAGAGACAGCTCTGGTAATTATAGACCAGTGAATCTTACTCGGTTGTGGGTAAAGTATTGGAAAATGTTATAAGAGATAGGATTTATAATCATCTCGAAAGGAATAAGTTGATTAGGTTTGTCAACACAGTTTTGTGATGGGTAGATTGTGCCTCACAAACCTTATTGAGTTCTTTGAGAAGGTGGCAAAATAGGTGGATGAGGGTAAAGCAGTTTGTGTGGTGTAAATGGATTTCAGTAAGGATTTTAATAAGGTTCCCCATGGTAGGCTACTGCACAAAATATGGAGACATGGGATTTAGTGGTGTACCACAAGGATCTGTTTTGGGTCCACTGCTGTTTGTCATTTTTAGAAATGAGGGCGTAGAAGGATGGGTTAATAAATTTGCTGATGACACTAAAGTTGGTACAGTTGTGGTTAGTGCTGAAGGATGTTGTGTGTTATAGAGGGACAGAGATAAGCTGCAGAGCTGGGCTGGGAGGTGGAAAATGGAGGTGATTCACTTTGAAGGATTAACAAGGATGCAGAGTACTGGGGGAATGGTAAGATTCTTAGTAGTGTAGATGAGCAAAGTGATCTCGGTGTCCATGTATGTTGATCCCTCAAAGTTGCCACCTAGGTTGATAGGGCTGTTAAGAAGGCTTACGGTGTGTTAGCTTTTATTGGTACAGGGATGAGTTTCGAAACCATGAGATCATGTTGCAGCTGTACAAAACTCTGGTATGGCTGCACTTGGAGTACTGTGTGCAGTTCTGGTCACCGCATTATAGGAAGGATGTGGAAGCTTTGGAAAGGGTTCAAAGGATATTTACTCAGATGCTGCCTGGTATGGAGGGAAGGTCTTACGAGGAAAGTTTGAGGGACTTGAGGCTATTTTCATTAGAGAGAAGGAGGTTGAGAGGTGACTTAATTGAGAAATATAAGATTATCAGAGGGTAAGATCAGGTAGACAGTGAGAGCTTTTTTCCTCAGATGGTGATGGTTAGCATAAAGGGGCATAGCTTCAAATTGAGGGGTGATAGATATAAGACAGATGACAGAGGTGGTTTCTTTACTCAGAGAGTAGTAGGTTGTGGGACGCACTACTTGCTACAGTTACAGACTCGCCAACTTTACGGGCTTTTAAATAGTCATTGGATAGGTATATGGATGAGAATAGAATAATGTAGGTTAGATGGGCTTCAGATTGGTTTCAGAGGGTGGTGCAACATCGAGGGCCGAAGGGCCTGTACCACACTGTAATATTCTATGTTCTATTGTGAACATGAAAAGAAAGGGATCTAGGCAAGAAACAGGTTTTACCTCTCCTCTTTTCAAAAATTCCATGGTCTGTGTATGCTGGTACTTGTGTGTCCCAGCCATGGTTTGAGCACTAATGTGCTTTGAAAGTCACAGTCAAAGAACTACACAACAATCATCTCTATGTTAAAGTATAGGACTCAGAGTGCTGGAAGCCTGTTAGCTAGCAAGCTATTCATAACAAACCAGACAAAAACAGGACTTTCCCACTCTCAGAGCTGCCAGCAACAACTGCTGAAAGAAGCCAGGGCAAAAGAGTTTCAACTAACCTGCCAAGCCTAGAATCCTGAAATCAATTGCATAGTTATCAATGCTTCATTATCTATGCTATACAAGCAACCCATACAGATTGATCTCTAAATCTTTCAACTTTTTTTTGGACTCACTTATTATTTGATGCATTTACGTGTGTTGACTTATTTCTTCTCACATTTAGTAACTAATAAACTCAGTCTTTCCTTGATTAAAGAAAGCCTGGTTAATTGAATTCTTTTAATACATAAATTCACTTGGTCTTGGATTCACTGTATTGCAACCAGGAGTGGGTGACAGTTCATTGTTCCTCATCCAGGAGCTTGATAATTTAGGATATCTCATTTGGAACCATATTAATTTGGGCATCTCCCCAGGGGTGCAGTCATAGATTACTGCTTGATATCAAAGCAGCAATTAACTATTAATGGCATCAAGGAGACCTAGCAAAAGTCCTTGAGAATCAAGGATGAAACCTTCTGCAAGTTGGAGCCATACTGAGCACAAAATAAACTTTTTTTAAATTCATTTATGGGAGGCGCACATTATTATTGCTTAGTGTGGTGGAATACTTTCCATGTGTCTGCATAAGTGTACCAACAGCACTCAAGAAGCTCAATAGTATTTGGGATAAAGCAGACCATTTGATTATTACCCCATCTGCCACCTTCAATCTTTACTTTCTCCATCACCAACACATAGCAGCAATGTGTACCATCTACAAGGTGTGTTGCAGCAATTCACCAAGGATCCTTTGACAGTATCTTCCAACTCACCAAGAAGCATATGTCAGCAGATGCATGGGAATACCATCAGCTGCAAATTCCCTTCAAGCTGCACACCATTCTGATGTGGAACTAAGTCACTGATCCTTTATTGACAGGACAAAGTGCCAGAACTCCTTCCTCATAACATGGGATTTCTCCCTATATTGAGATGTTGTGCAAGGGCTTTAAACCCTGAAGCAACCTTATGATGATGTCATGGAGCTGCTTCCTACAAAGCATAAATAGAATAGCACAGGAAGTGCTCGCCTTAACAATGTAACAATAAACTCTGAATCTGGTGTATCACAGATCATATTGTAAATAATGTATTGTACAATACAATAATATTGCACAAATTTGTTCATGATTTGTGGGTATCGCTGTCTTGATCATCATTTATTGTACATTCCTAATTGTCCAGAGGACAGTTAAGAGCACATCAGGTTGCTGTGGGTCTGGAGTCACATGTAGGACAAACCAGGTAAGGTTGCCTTCTCAAAAGGAAATCAATGGATCAGATGGGTTTTTACAACAATTAACAGTAGCCAATATGGTCACTATTTGTATAGCTTTTTATTCCAAATTCCAGATTTCCAGAAACCTAAGCTTGAAGATATTCCTTGCCTTCTTCTTGACCAATCCTCCAACCAACATGGCATCAACATCGATTTCACCAGTTTCCTCATCTCCCCTCCCCTCATCCCAGATTCAACCCTCCAACTCAGCACCACCCTTTTGAACTGTCCCACCTGTCCATCTTCCTTCCCACCTATCCGCTTCACCCTCTGCTCCGACCTATCACCATTGCCTCCCACCTGCATCTATCGCCTTCACAGCCAACTTCCCCACAGCCCTCCCACTACTTAACTCTCAGTCTCCTTCCCCCACCTCCCCAACATTCCTGATGAAGGGCTTACACCAGAAATGTTGATACTCCTGCTCCTCGGATGCTGCCTGACCTGCTGTCCTTTCACAGCACTACATTTTTGACTCTGATCTCCAGCATCTGCAGTACTCACTTTCTTCCATATTTCTTTAAGTCAAACGCTCAGATTTGACTCTACAAACCATATGACAAAAGGTCGTGGCAATGATGGGATACATTACTTAGAAAATTATTGCCGTAATGAAGAACTGAACAGAAATCATTTGGGGAAGAGAATAACTCAAAAAATCACTTGTCCAAAAAAAAATCATTACTACAGCTTTAAGAACAGTATGCTGCCACAGAGCTGATCAGGACGCCCCTGCAGAGAAGCCCCCAATGACTGTGCGTTAATGAAGTCTTTCTCTCCAGCCAATTTTGGGGAAATAAATTTTAAGGGAAAAGAAATAGCAGCGAGAAAAATGAATACCATTAGCAGTAAAGGCGATGAACGTGGATCATATACCTGCAGGAAGCAGTTAATTACTGGACACACCGAACAGATTAGATTCTTTTGATTAAAATCTCCCTCCCAAAAAAAAACAAGACTGGGAAGCCAGAGTCCAGAATTCTGACAGTCGTTTGTAGGTTTAGATTACTAATTCAATGGAAAATTGTCAATAAGCAAGTTAAAGAATTGCTTTACTAATACTCTTAAGGAACATTGATTGATTGAAAAAGATTATAAGAATCATTTTGGGAATGCAAAGTATTAGAACCTTAACAATTAGCTAAATTTTCAATACTTTGATGGTTTGGGCAAAAGGTTGCACGTTTTATTCAGTAATAGCAAAGTTTTACTGAGCTAAATTATGAAATAAACCGGCATGGAAGACAAGAAAGCTCAAATCTGATCACTTGGTGATAAATTTGGTGTGAAAATACCTCAGACGCAGAAAAGAAACTACACAAGAACATCACTGAAGACATCTTTGACACAGTCAAAGATAATTGAATTTTAGTGATTTAAGCCATTTTGAGAAAATTTCTAAATAGATTACTTGGAAATCCTTCAGGAAATCTTCATTCATCTCCATGAAGACAATATACTTGTAAAGGGTAACTGAACAGTAACATTTCTGACAATTCAACAGTCACTCAAGAAATGTACACAGTCTGTTTCTGAGGTTGGCTAGTTCTAATTCTAAGTTTTGGCCCTCAAAGTTCTGAGGAAGGATCACCTGACCTGAAACGTTAACTCTGATTTTTCTCCACAGATGCTGTCAGATCTGTTGAGCTTTTCCAACTATTTCTGTTTTCGTTTCTGATATACAGCATCTGGAATTCTGTCGGTTTTAACTTTAAAAGCGCTTCTTTTTAATATAATTTTATTTATGTTTTATTTAAAGAACTATGTACATAATAACTTCCATGGTCACCTTCATAGTAAATGAAGTAGATTTAAAATCTAGTCAGTGTTCTTAGGCAGACAATCTTTTGCAACATCATCGTTCTACAACAAATAATTGTCCAAATTAGTTGTTTCAGGACTGGGAGGGCTATATTGGTCAGACCACAGGGAGCTCTCCCCCGCCCTCCCTAAATGGTGCTCTAAGTGGTATCAGTTCAACATCTGACAAGCAGAAATTTTATGAAACCGCACTCATTCAATAATATGTAGATCAAGAATTTTTAAGTCCTTGGAATCGAGCTTAAAGCCATGAGTCGCTGATTCAAGGAAAGGGTGCTACCAATGAGTCAAGGCTAACATCTCGAAATCTTTGTGAGAAAGAGTTTAATTTATGACCCGTATACCAGATAATTAAACATAGTGCGATACGCAGGTTGAATGGAGTTTGCTCCAAGCAAGTAATGCTTTGAGTGGTTCAAATGACATCATATACCATAAGACTAAAGCTCGTGCATTTATCAATGTCATCTCAATCTTCATGTAGAGTACATTCTTCAATTAATATAATCAATTGTAATAAATCATGAAAATTTTAGTCAGAATTAGTCTGGAGTTACGAGACACATATTCTTAAAATGGAGTAATAACATCTGGCACAGTTCTGACTTCCCAAAGTCTGCAAAATGTTTATATTTTAATAAGATCATACCAGGCAGAACTGCCTCTACTTCTAAAAAGACAATGGCAAACTACTGTGAATGATGCAGTTTAATGTCAAACTAGGCTGATGAAACGGTCCCCTGGGAATTCAACCCAGTTTTATTTTAGTAATTTGTGGGATGTGACCAGGATTTATTGCCTGCCCATTGTTGCCCTTGAGAAGTTGGTGGTAAACTGCTGCAGTCCAACTGTTGTAGGTTAACTCACGATGCACTTAAGGAGGGAATTGCAGGATTTGGATCAAGCGACAGTGAAAAAATGCCAATACATTTCCATGTCAGGATGGTGAGTGGCTTGGAGGGGAACTTGCAGGTGATGGTGTTCCTGATACTGGCTGCCCTCATCCTCCTAGATAGAAGTGGTTGTGGGTTTGGAAGATGTTGTTTGAGGATCTTTGGTGAATTTTTACAGAGGGTCTTGTAGATAATTCACACTGCTACTACAGAGTTCCTGGGTTGGAACGAGTGGATATTTGTGGATGTTGTGCCAATAAAGTGGCTGCTTTGATCTGGATGGTATCAAGTTTCTTGAGTGTTGCTGGAGCTGCACCCATCTAGGCAAGTGCTGAGTGTTCCATTACATTCCTGACTTGTGCCTTGTAGATAATGGACAGGCTTTGGGAAGTCAGGAAGTGAGTTACTCACAACAGTAATCCTAGCCTCTGACCTATTCTTGCAGTCAGTGGTTATATGGCAAGTTGAGTTGATGGTCAATGGTAACCCCAAGGATGTTGATAGTGAGGGATTCATTGACTGTAACACCATTGAATGTCAAGAAGCAGTGGTTAGATTGTTTTTTTGTTGCTGATGGTCATAGCCTGCATTTATGCGATGCAAATGTTACTTGCTACTTGTCTGCCCAAGCCCGGACATTATCCAGATCTTGTTGCACTTGAAAATGGACTTCTTCAGTATCTGAGGAGTTGCAAATGGTGCCAAATAATGTTCAAACATCGGCGTTCATCCCCATTTCTGGCCTTATGTTAGTGGGAAGGTAGTTGATGAAGCAGTTGATGATAGTTAGGCCTAAGACACTACCATGAGGAAATCCTGCAGAGATGTCCTGGAACTGAGAAGACTGGCCTCCTAACAACCAAAACCATCTTCCCATTTGCAAGTTATGACTCCAACTAGCAAAGAATTTGCCCCCTGATACTCACTAACTCCATTTTTGCTAAGGCTCCTAAATGCTACATTCGGTCGAATGCAGATTATTGCTCTCACCTCACCTCTGGAATTTAGCTCTTTTGTCCATGTTTGGACTAAGGCTGTAATGAGGTCAGCACTGAGTGGTCCTGGCGCAACCTAGACTGGTGGTCATTGAGTAGATGCTGCACGGTAGCACTGTTCATGGCACCTTCCATCAATTTATTGATGATCGAGAGTAGACTGTTGGGGCAGTCACTGGCTGAATTGGATTTGTCCTGCTTTTTACGTACAGGATATATCTGCACAATTTTCCACATTGTCAGATGCTTGAGTTGTAAGTATACTGGAAGGGCTTGGCTTTGGGAGCAGCAGGTTCTGGAGCACAAGTCTTCATGACTATTGCTGGAACATTGTCAGGGCCTTTGGCCTTTATAGTATCCAGTGCCTCCAATATTTTATTGATAATACATGTTGTTTGTTTACATACAAGACCCTCTAATCTTTCAGCCACACTCTGCATCACAAGCTCCCTCCCATCCCCAATGCCCACTCCATGTTAACTCATGACTTACTCATTCACCATGATCCCTCAAATTTTTCATGCCAACTCATGCCTCTCACCCATTCTTCATGGCCCCTCATACCCTCCATGCTAACTGAAGGCACCTGCATGCAAATTTATCTATATACACTCTGTACAGGACCAATGAACTGTTTTATAATAATATCATGTGTGAAACTTTACAAACATCCATAAATAAAAAACTGCGGATACTAGAGATCTGAAACAAAAACAGAAATTGCTGGCAAAACTCAGCAGGTCTGGCAGCATCTGTGGGAAGGAAGAACAGTAGTTTCTGATGATGAGTCCCTGGACTTGAAACATTAATTGCTTTCTTCCCACAAATGCTGCCAGACCTACTGAGTTTTGCCAGCAATTTCTGCTTCTGTGTAAACAAAACCTAGCTTTCTTGTAAAAACTGCTGTTGTGTCAATCTTATCAAAAATAGCCAATCAACTAGAACTTTAAAATATTATTACAGGAGCATTAACCACTTAACACCTCTTTGTCTTGTGCAAATAAATTGACAAAAATAGATCCAAGAATAGGACCTTGTTACTAATGGCACAACGCTGTCGAACAAACAAATCTTTCAGTTATCTACAGTGATGTCAAAAATGTTAATCCTTTAATGGGACTTTGGGTTCTCAGCCAAGCATGCAGAGGCTTTAGGACACATTTTAGGACAAAGCAATTTATATTCACTCTAATATCTACTTTGGCAGCTTGGTATCAAATTTTGCTTGAAAGTGTACCTTAGAATTGCCTAAATAGCATCTTTAATACACTAAAGCATCCGAAGTACAAGTTGTTGTTACTTTCAGATTGTTTGACTTTGTTGTCAGGTCAGACTTTTGTGGTATCATGGTCAACAGTGTGGTGCTGGAAAAGCACAGCAGGTCAGGCAGCATCTGAGGAGCAGGGAATTGATGTTTTGGGCATAAGCCCTTCATCAGAACTGAGGCTTGTGGGCCAGGGGGCTGAGAGATAAATTGGGGGTGGTGGGGGAAGATAGCTGGGAATGAAATAGGTAGATGAAAGTGGGGGAGAAGGTGATAGGTTGGAGATGAGGGTGGAGCAGATAGATTGGAAAAGTGAAGGACAGGTCAGGAGGGCAGTGCTGAGTTGGAGGCTTGGGACTGGGATAAGGTGGGGGGTATGGAAATGAGGAAACTGGTGAAATTCACATTAATCCCGTGTGGTTGCAGGGTCCCAAGATGAGGAGTTCTTCCTCCAGGCCTCGGGTGGTTAGGGTTTGGTGATAGAGGAGGTTTCGCACATGCTTGCCCCTGGTGGAGTGGGAGGGGATTTGAGATGTTCAGCCACGGGGTGGTGCATTTGGTTGGTGCAGGTGTCCCAAAGATGTTCTCTGAAACAATTCTTAAGTTGGCAACTGATCTCCTGATGTCGAGGAGCCCACATCAGGTGCAATGGATACAGAAGATGACATTTGTGGAGGCACAGGTAAATTTCTGTCGGATGTGGAAGGATCCTTTGGGGCCTTGGATGGAGGTGAAGGGGGGGGTGGTGTGAGCACAGGTTTTACACTGACTGCGGTGACAGCGGAAGTTGCCGGGAGTGGGGTGAGGCTGGTGAGGGGTAGGGAGGTGGGCGTGGATCTGACAAGGGAGCCGCGGTGGGAATGATCTCTCCATAATAGCTGATAGGGGTAGGAAAGAAAATTTATCCATACTGGTGGGGTCTGTTTGTAGATGGCCAAAGTGGCAGAGGGTGATGCAGTGTGTATGGAGATTGGCAGGGTGGAAGGTGAGGACCTGGGAAGTTCTGTCTTTGTTGCGTTAGGAGGGGTGAGGTGCAAGGGCGGAGCTGTGGGAAGTGGAGAAGATGTGCTGGAGGGCATCGTTGACCAGGTTGGAGGGGAAATTGCGGTCTTTGAAGAAGGAAGGCCATCTTAGATTTTCTATGGTGGAATTGGTCATCCTGGGAACAGATGCAGTGGAGGTATTGGGAATAAGGGATGGCATTTTTACAGGAGGCAGGGTGGGAGGGGGTATATTCCAGGTAGCTGTGGGAGTCCGTGTGTTTGTAGTTGATGTCCGTAGTTAGTCGGTTGCCAGAGATGATGATGGAGAGCTCCAGGAAGGGGAGGGAGGTGTCCGAGATGGTCCAGGTAAATTTGAGGTCAAGGTGAAAGATGTTAGTGAAATTGATGAACTGTTCAACCTCCACATGGGAGCACGAAGTAGCACTGATACAGTCATCAATGTAGCATAGGAAAAGGTGGGGAATGGTGCCGGTGTAGCTGCGGAAGATGGACTGTTCCATGTATCCGACAAAGAAACAGGCATAGCTAGGCCCCATGTGGGTGCCCATGGCTACCCCTTTGGTTTGGAGGAAGTGGGAGGATTGGATGGAGAAGTTGTTAAGGGTGAGGACCAATTTAGCCAGGCGGATCAGGGTGTCTGTGGAAGGATACTGGTTGGGACAGTGTGAGAGGAAGAAACGGAGGGTTTGGAGGTCTTCGTGGTGGTGGATTGATGTGTAGAGGGACTGGATGTCCGTGTGAAGATGAGGCATAGGGGGCTGGGAAAACACAAGTCTTGGAGGATGTGAAGGGTGTGGGTGGTGTTCCGAATGTAGGTGGGGAGTTCCTGTTCTAAGGGGTATGTAGAGATGAGTTCAGACGGACAGCAGCAAGCTGAGACAAAGGGTCGTTCAGTGGGACAGGAACAGGCTGAGACAATGGGTCGTGGTATCATCATATGATTTGAATCTAAACACTGTACAACAACTGAACTACCCATTTCAAAAACAAAACCCTGTTTATTATCTTGAATAGTATACCCTGGTATGGAGGGTTATCTAATGGGAAAAGGTTGGACAAGCTGAGACCTTATCTAATGGACTTTAGAAGACTGAGAGATCATCTTATTGAAACATATAATCCTGAGGGTAATTGACAAGTGGAAACTGAATACACTTTTCCCCTTTGCAGGAGAGGCTCCAATTAGAGTTCTCAATTTAAAAATCAGTGGTCTCCCTTTCAGAAAGAGCTAGGAATTTCTTTTACTCAGAGGGTCACTAATCTGTAGAATTCTCTATACAGCAGTAGAGCAGACAGGGTCATTAAATATTTTTAAGGTAGAGTTTTAGTTTCTAGACAAGAAAGTAAAAGAATATAAGGATAGGCAGGAAAGTAGAGGTAAGGCAACAATCATATCACCCATGATTTTATCAAATGCAGAGCAGACTCAAGGGACCAAAAGACGAAAGTGAGTACTGCAAATACTAGAGATCAGAGTCAAGATCGGTGTGGTGCTGAAAGAGCACAGCAGGTCAGACAGCATCCAAGGAGCAGGAAAATTGATGTTTCGGGCAAAGGCCCTTCATCAGGAGGCGAAGCTCCAAGTTTGTTTGTATGTTCATATTTAACGTCTGCAGTGTTTTTTTCTCCACAGAAATACATATTTCGAAACTCTCACAAATATTTACAATCACTATTACCATATAAACGATTTTGATTTCCATTACACGCTAATACAGTATTTGCTATGTTCTAAAATAGTTTCCCAGTCATCTCTTCAGTATCATGATTTTACAAACATTTAACCAACAGGCCACCTCCCAGTTTCCACTGAAAATATCAGGGGTCAGTTTACACAGCCTGAGTTCAGAAACCTGTAACACACCTTTGAATTTCTGGAAAACAACAGCAAGTTGTTAATGAAAATCAACATGAACATAGAAGAATTCCTAATTTGCTTTCTTTTTTCCTCCACTTTAGACAGTCTATCCATTACTGATTGTTCAACTGGGAGGTGTTTGCCACATTTCATAAGTATGGAGGAGAAAGTGAGGACTGCAGATGCTGGAGATCAGAGTCAAAAAGTGTGGTGCTGGAAAGGCAGTATCCGAGGAGCAGAAGAGTCGATGTTTCAAGCATAAGCTCTTCATCAGGAGCGTTTTGAAGAACTCATTGCTGATGAAGAGCTTATGCTCAAAACGTCAATTCTCCTGCTCCTCGTATGCTGCCTGACCAGCTGTGCTTTTCCAACGCCACACCTTTTGACTCTGATCTTCAGCATCTGCAGTCCTCACTTTCTCTTATTGAAAAGCCATATCATTGACTTCAAAGAGGGGACCAGGTGCAATGAATCCAAGTAAGCTGATCATGTGAATCTAGAGGAGAGAATGAACAAGAGACAAAATAAGCTTGATAGTCAATTCAGGTTTGGGAAATGGATGTTCCCTTAATTTCTGTGTCCTGACCTGTACTGCTTCACATGGGCAGCACAAGTGTTAATGTCCACATTAGGATGGAGGTGAACTTCACAGTCAATTAATGATGCCAAACTCTGCAGGGAGGTGGGAGATGTCAGTTTGAGCTGGAATATCAAAGTTTGATGGCAACCTGCTTCAGCTTTGCGTAAAACAAAAGGAAGGAGTTCAGAGGCCCAGCAGCCTCAGAGATTTGGTCAAACAGCCAAGTAAACAATATTAAATGCAATTTCACTGCATAATCCTGGTGTCAAAACATCTCCTGGTTTACAAATATAATTTCAATCTCCCTGCATTAAACTTGTTAACTACGCATGAACATGCACCTGGCTGTTTAGTTTTGGCAATTTAACATTTAAAAATCACCTCCTGGTTGTCCTAGTTTGTCAACAAGCTCCTTAAGGTGCCCAATGGATATTGGAATCCAGGGATGCTCTCCAGGAATACAGAAAAAGTCAAAACAACAGCACTTTTAAAAGGGAGAGGGACAGACAAAGGTCAGTGCAGGAGAGAGAAAGAAACCCACACTGCTAACTGACAGCAGTGAACCTGTGCAGTTACTGCCTTTGCTGTTTGAATTCATGCATTGCTGGACATTGGAGTGTGTCTCAGAAAACTTAACAGTGAAATTCATAACTGATCTTAAAGGAATCAGTTTGGGAGAGATCACAGCACAGAAACAGGTAAGTGAATAGCTATAAGTACTAAATCTACAATAGTGAGTAGAGTGGAGTTTTTTAATTGATTATATGCTCTATTGAGATATGTTTCTGAAGTCGTAAGTATTAAATTAGCCTGGAGCAGTGTTTTACAGAGGAATAAGATGGTGCTATTTTGTAGGTATGTAGATTGGGATAAGCAAAAATGGCTTTTAGTAGAGTGATATGCTCTTCTGTCAGATGCGGGAGTTTAGGGAGAGATTCCACATTACTGATGATTATATCTGCAGGAAGTGTCTTTGGTTGCAAATCCTATCCGATCGCACAGATCGGTTGGAGCTATAGTTAGAGACAATGAGGAATTTACAAGAGCGAGGGGGTGTAGGGCAGCACGGAGGCTTAGTGGTTAGCACTGCTGCCTCACAACATCAGGGATCCCGGTTCGATTCCAGCCTCGGGTGACTATGTGGAGTTTGCACATTCTCCCTGTGTTTGCAAGGGTTTCCTTCAGGTACTCTGGTTTCCTCCCACAATCCAAAGATGTGCAGGTTAGATGAATTGGCTATGCTAAATTGTCCACAGTGTCCAGGGATGTGCAGGTTAGGTACATTAGTCAGATTCCTGAAGAAGGGCCTGTGCCCGAAACGTCGAATCTCCTGTTCCCTGGATGCTGCCTGACCTGCTGCGCTGTTCCAGCAATAAAGTTTCAACTACATTAGTCAGTGGTAAAGGTAGAGTAATAGGGTAGGGAAATGGGTTTGGGTGGGCTACTCTTCAGAGGGTCGATGTGGAGTTGTTGGGCTGAAGGGTCTGTTTCCACACTGTAGGGATTCCAAGTGTGATGGATGGCAGTCATAGAAAGGGAGAAAAGCTGCAGATACAGTCACATAGATGGGTTAACTCCAGAAAAGGTAAGAGAGGTAGGCAGGTAGTGCAGGAGTCTTCTGTGGCTATCATTTCCCCTCCCCCCAATTTACCTCAGTTCTAACCATCCAGCTCAGCACCATCCTCATGATTGGTCCTACCTGCCATCTTCCTTCCCACCTATCCACTCCACCCTCCTCTCTGACCTACCCCCTTCATCCCCACCCCCATCCACCTATTGTACTCTTTGCTGCCGCCTTCCCAACCCCAACCCCCTCCCATTTATCTCTCCACCCTGCCTTCAGTCCTGATGAAGGCCTTTTGCCCGAAACATCGATTTTCCTGCTCCTCGGATGTGCCTGACCTGCTGTGCTTTTCCAGCACCACTCTAATCTAGACTCTGGTTTCCAGCATCTGCAGTCCTCACTTTTGCCCAGGAGTCTTCTGTGGCTATCATCATTTCAAACATAATAAGGAGCAAAATGGCAGTCGTGCCTGGATGGATAGAGGATGAGTGCTGACAATAAAACCCAACCTGCTGCTCCTCAGCTCATTCCCTTGTCCCAAAAAAAAAGAGTTTGCTGTTTTGGAAAATGTAGGGAGTGACAGATTCTCAGGGGAATGTAGCACAAACAGCCAAGTTTCTGGTACCAAGACAGGCTCTAATGTAAAGAGGGGTACGTCTGAATCCAAGCGATTGATTGTGTTCGGGGACTCTCTTGTCAGAGACAGATGTTTCTGTGGCCAGTGAAAAATCAGAATGGTTTGCTACCTCCCTAGTGCCAGGATCAAGGATGTCTCAGAGGGTGCAGAATGTTCTCAAAGGGGAGAGGGACCAGCAGGAGGTCACTGTACACATTGGAACCAATGACAGAGGAATGGAAAAGGATGAGATTCTGAAGGGAGAATATAGAACGTTAGGTAGGAATTTTAAAAAGATGTTCTCAAGAATAGTAACATTTGGATTACTCCTGGTGCTACGAGCTATTGAGGGTAGGAATAGGAGGATGTAGCAGATTAATGCATGGCTGAAGAGCTGGTGTATGGGAGAAGGATTCACACTTTTGGATCATTGGAATCTCTTCTGAGGTAGAAGTGATCTGTACAAGGAGGACGGATTGCACCTGAATTGGAAGGGGACTAATATACTGGCAGGGAAATTTGCTAGAGCTGCTTGGGAGGATTTAAACTATTAAGGCAAGGGGTGGGAACCAGGAAGATAGTGAGGAAAGAGATCAATCTGAGACTAATACAGTAGAGAAAAGAAGCGAGTCAAGCAGTCAGGAACTAAGCAGAGAATAAGGTAGGACTGATGAATTAAACTGCTTTATTTCAATGCAAGAGGCCTAACAGGGAAGGTAGATGAACTCCGTGCATAGTTAGGAACACAGGACTGGGATATCTTAGCAATTTCAGAAATGTGGCTCAGGGATAGACAGACTGACAGTTTAATCTTCCAGAATACAAATGCTACAGGAAGGATAGAAAGGGAGGCAAGGCAGGAGGGGGAGTGGTGTTTTTGATAAGGGATAGCATTACAGCTGTACTTAGGGAGGACATTCCCAGAAATACATCCAGGGTAGTTATTTGGGTGGAACTGAGAAATAAGAAATGGATGATTACCTTATTGGGATTGTATTCATAGAGCACCGAATAGTCAGTGGGAAATTGGGAAACAAATTTGTAAGGAGATTTCAGCTATTTGTAAAAATAACAGGATGGTGATGGTAACAGATTTTAACTTTCCAAACTGGGACTGCCATAGTGTTAAGGGTTTAGATGGAGATGAATTTGTTAAATGTGTACAAGAAAATGTTCTGATTCAGTACGTAGATGTACTTACTAGAGAGAGTGCAAAACTTGACCTACTCTTGGGAAATAAGGCAGGTCAGGTGACTCAGTGTGGCCAGCAACCATAATTTTATTAGTTTTAAAATAGTGATGGAAAAGGACAGACCAGATCTAAAAGTTGAAGTTCTAAACTGGAGGAAGACTCATTTTGATGGTATTAGGCAAGAACTTTCAAAAGCTAATTGGGGGCAGATATTTGCAGGTAAAGGGTCGGCTGGAAAATGTGAAGCCTTCAGAAATGAGAATCCAGAGACAATATATTCCTGTTAGGGTGAAAGAAAGGGCTGGGAGGTGTAGGGAATCCTGGATGACTAGAGAAATTGAGGTTCTGGATCAGTGGTGCTGGAAGAGCACAGCAATTCAGGCAGCATCCGAGGACAGGCAAAATCGACGTTTTGGGCAAAAGCCCTTCATCAGGAATAAAGGCAGAGAGCCTGAAGCGTGGAGAGATAAGCTAGAGGAGGGTGGGGGTGGGGAGAGAGTGGCATAGAGTACAATAGGTCAGTGGGGAAGGAGATGAAGGTGATAGGTCAGGGAGGAGAGGGTGGAGTGGATAGGTGGAAAAGGAGCTGGGCAGGTCGGACAAGTCCGGACAGGTCAAGGGGACAGTGCGGAGCTGCAAGTTTGAAACTAGGATGAGGTGGGGGAAGGGGAAATGAGGAAACTGTTAAAATCCACATTGATGCCCTGGGGTTGAAGTGTTCCGAGGCGGAAGATGAGGCGTTCTTCCTCCAGGCGTCTGGTGGTGAGGGAGCGGCGGTGGAGGAGGCCCAGCACCTCCATATCCTCGGCAGAGTGGGAGGGATTGAGGGCTTGGTTAAGAAAAAGAAGGAATCATATGTCAGGTATAGACAGGATACATCAAGTTAATTCTTAGAGTATAAAGGCAGTAGGAGTATACTTAAGAAGGAAGCCAGGAAACAGGACATGAGAGAGCTTTGGCAAATAGGGTTAAGGAGAATCCAAAGGGTTTTTCCAAATACATTAAGGACAAAAGGGTAACTAGGAGGAGACTAGATCAGCGAGGCGGCCTTTGTGTGGAGCCGCAGGAGATGGGGGGAGATACTCCAAATTCAATAGGTAGGTCCCTACAATGGGGAAAGGTGACAGATCTGTTCTTGCAGCAAAGATCTATCAAAAATGTTACCATCTATTGCTACTATATTAGTAGATAGAAAATGTACAATGTTAATTGCTCATCTTTGTAGCAGCTTCACATACATTATTTTTTTCAAACATGTCCAAATATGAAATAGGTGTCACAGGCCTAGTGCAGTGTTTCAGTTAGCCTCAGCGCAAGCTCAAAGCACATTTCATTTTCCACTTTGGACCCTGGAGCCTCAAGGACTCAACATTAAATTGAATAACTTTAGAACCTGATTCTATCCTTCCATGTTTTTGTCCGCCCCAAAGCCTGTTCAGTTCCGACATGGGTTGATTTTTGCAGTCACCCATTCCAAAATACTTCTTGGTGCATTATCACATTCGAGGAACCTCGATTATCTGGCATTTGATTACCCGCATTTCAGATTATCCAGTAAGATCGCAAGGTCCCAATGCTTGGCTACATTGTGTTATCTGGCATTCAATTATCCGAACATTTGATTATCTGACAAAATACTCCCTTCCGTATTGTTCAGATCAAGGTTTCTCTGTATATGGGTTGCATTCAGCACAGCTAACCCATTTTCTCACTCTTCTCTCTTAGAATCAGAGAGATGTACAGTCTGGAAACAGTTCCTTTGATCCAACTCACCCATGCTGACCAGATATCTCAATTTAATCTAGTCCTAGTCATTCAGTTATTTTTTTTTCTGTCCTAGTCTGCTATCCATTATGTCCTTATTTACCAACTCCTTTAAATCTCTCTTTCTCTGGGCTCTGTGTCCACCTATCAGCTCACTTTCCCCTTCAAATCATACCCCACTTCCAATCTTTGCCTTCAGCATTAAGTCCAGATAGTTCTCCTACAATGCCATAGTTGCGTTCCAACGAAACCTTGCCTAATAGAAAATTGCTTAATATAAATAATGGAGCTTATGGGAAAAGTGGGTTAGGGCCAGACCAGCAAAAGATATCACTCTCAATCGCTCAAAAATCACCCAAAAGTCTAACACAAAGTATAGCACAGCCTGAATGAAGGTTGAAATCATATTTATTAATGAAACAGAAATTTAACACAGTACATTCAAAAACTTTAAGAAAGCTATTCTCAGCAACATCTGCAGCTGACATTAGCGCGTGTGCAGTATGACACAAAGACTGGTGCTGACATTGTGTATGCTCAGATTAGGGTGGAGACTTGGCTGTGGACTACGGCACACGCACAGAAAGGCAGGAAGACTGGTGCTGACATCGCACATGTGCATGGCAATGCGGAGACTTTGGTGCAGATATTAGCGCATGTGCAGAACTGCACAGAGATTTCAGCGCATAAGCAGAATGGCACATAGATTTTGGTGTGGACATCAGTGCATGTGCAGAACGAAGCACCCGAATTGAATCCCCGCTGGAATTGTACTATTGCGAACAGAGGTAAGCCTTCTCAAAAATACCATTCCCTAATTCTTCAGCAATAGTATAGCCAAATCGCGCTGCCAAAATGTGCATTATTTCAGAACCACCTATACCAGTCTTTTCAAACTACTAACATTTCTGATGAAGAGTCACTGGACCCAAAACATTGTGTTTTCTGCCCATGGATACTGCCAGGCCTCCTGAGTTTCTCCAACAATTTCTTTTTCTGTTTCAGATCTCCAACATCTGCAGTTCTTTGTTCTATTTTTGTGTGAGAATTAGGCAAAATTCATCTTTCGATGCATGATCGGATTACCTGTAGGCAGGTGCTAACAAAAAAATTACTCCGCATCAATTTTTGTATGCCATGGAAATCAGTTTTACTTTTTAATCATAATAAATAGCTACCACAATTCTACAGGCATCGAAGAGTATGAGCAATATTTGTGAGGAGCTGGAAGTGTTACTAGTTCCAAATGAAAAATGGGAACTGTTATCCACAGGACAATTGGTTGTTTCTCCTTAAAGACTTAAGTAAAGAGTAAGTTTAAATGGACCAATGACTATGCCTAACCCAAACTAACCAAGTAAACTGAAACAAAAATTTTATTTGGTTTTATGCTTGATCGACTTATATGCGTTACATCTCTAATGAGACTAGCCAGCTGAATGAAAACTCTCCCAACCATCTAATAGACTTTTTAAAAATATAATTTCTTGCATGAGGGTATTACTGATAAGACTGACATTTGTTTTCCATGTACATCTGTCTTGACAAAGCGATGGTACGCTGCTCTTTTTGAAACACTGAAAACCATGTGATAGACATCATCTCATAATGTTGTATGGTAGGAGCTCTAAGATTAAGTCAATGAAAGCACAGCTAAATATGTCAAAGTCAGGATGCTGTGCATTGTGGAGGTGATCTGGTGAATATTTTAGTCCCTGTGCTTCTAATTCATAGATTCTAATTAATGAGAGATGTTGCCAAAGAAACTGTGCTTATCTGCAACAGTGCACTCTGGAGTACTCTCCGTTCTCTGCAATGTGAATGACCTAATTCTTGTCATCCCTTATACGTGAGGGAGGCAATCTGGATAATCAGAAACTGAACCATTTGCCGCAAGAGTAGGTCATACAGCTCTTCAAGCCTATTCTGCTTTTTCACACGATCATGGCTGATCCAATCAAGAATCTATCTGTCTTTGCCTTAAAAACATTTAAAGATTCAGCATTCACTGCCTTTTGAATTCCAAAGACTGAAAAATCCTCAAAAAGGTTTCCTCATCCTTGTCTTAAATGGGCAACACTTTTCTTTAAACTATGACCCCTAGTTCTCCATCCTCCAAAAGAGGAAATATCCTTGCAACATCTACCCAGTCAATTCCTCTCAGGATCCTGTATGTTTCAATTAAGTCATCTGACTCTTTTAAATACCAAAGGACACAGGCCTAACATGTCTAGCTTTTTCTCATAAGGCAGCTTGCTCATGCCAAGTATTAGTTTTGTAAATCTTGTCTGAATTGCTTTCAATGCATTAACTTCCTTAACTACAGTGACCAGTATTGTACACAATTTTCCAGATGCATAACACCAGTGCTAGATAACTAAAGTGCAGCCTTCCTACTCTTGCAGTTAGTTCCTCTTGCAATAAAAAACAAGTCTTGTAACTTTCACGATTTCTTGCTGTCACTGCATTTAGATCCCTCTGCATCTCAGAGCTCTGCAATCTCTCACCATTTAGATAATACACTCTGTCTTTATTCTTTCTGCCAAAATGAAAAAATTTAACATCTTCCCATAATGCATTCCATTTGCCAGACTTTTGCCCACTCACTCATCCCATCTATATCCCTTTATAGGCTCCTTAAACCCCCTCCAAACTCACTTTTCTACTTATCTTTGGGACATTAGCAATTTCAGCAACCATAGCTTTGAGCCCTTCATTCAACTAATTTAAATAACTTGAAAAGAGTTGAGACCCCACCACTGACCCATGACACACCACTTGTGATATCTTGCAAACCTGAAAAAGATCCATTTGTTCTTACCTCTGCCTCCTGTAAGTCAACCAATCATCTACCCATGTCAACACATCACACCCTACACAATGAGCTTCAATTTTCCATAATAACCTTTAACGTTGCACCTTATCAAATGCTTTCTGGAAATCTAAGTACAATACACCCATTGATTCCCTATAACTACAGCATAGATTATTTCTTCAATAAACACCAATAGATTTGTCAAACATGACTTGCTTTTGACAAAATTATGTTGGCTTTGCCTGATTATCTTGAACATATCTAAGTGCCATGTAATAATATCATTAATGATTTTCTAACAATTTCCTAATTACAGCTGGTAAGTTAACTTGTCCGCAGTTTTCCTTTTGTCTCTCCTTTTTGAATAAAGGAGTTATGTCTACTATTTTCATAACCAAAGTAACAATCCCCAAATTTAATAAGTGTTGCAAAATTAAAAACACCGTAAGGACTATTTCAACTAAAATAAAACAAAGAACAGTAGATGCTGAAAATCTGAAATAAACAGAAGCAGAAATTGCTGAAGAAACTCAGCAGGTTTTGACAGCTTCTGAGGGAGAGAAAACTGAATTAACTTTCAAGTCCTGTGATCTCTCTTCAGAACTAGACACATCAATGATTTCAGGAGCTACTTCTTTTAAAGACCTGAGGATGAAATCCATTTGAAGCTGGGGCCTTATCAACTGGCAGTTCCAACATTTTCCAAGGTTATTCCAAGTTTCTGGAGTTCTTCCCTCCCATTCAATTCCTTAATCACTGCTATTTCCATTCTCTCTAAATTGCATAATTTTGGGTGGCATGGTGGCTCAGTGGTTAGCACTGCTATCTCTCAGAGCCAGGGACCAAGGTTCGATTCCTGCCTCGGGCCACTATCCGTGTGTAGTTTGCACATTCTCCCCACGTCTGCGTGGGTTTCCTCTGGGAACTTCTGTTTCCTCCCACAGTCCAGTCAGGTGAACTGACCATGCTAAACTGCATGTAGTGTTAGGTGCATTAGTCAGAGGGAAATTTAAGGGAATGGGTCTGTGGGTTATTCCTCGGAGGGTCGGTGTGGACTAAATGGCCTGTTTACACACTCGTAGGGAATCAAAGCTAGTCATTAGGCGAGGACTGGAGATTAGAGTCTAGATTGGAGGGGTGCTGGAAAAGCACAGCAGGTCAGGCAGCATCCGAGGAGCAGGAGAATCGACGTTTCGGAATAATCTAATCATCATGCAATACATGAATGCCTCCTAATCAGGCTGCAACTTCTTAAACTAACTCGATGAACTATGAAAAAAATCCTCACAAACTGATAATGTTAGGTAAGTATGATCACTAATTCCCCCCGCCCCCAAAATAATCAATCCTGGAAAGTGTTCATGCAAAATTGATGTATAACAGTTCCCATGGAAGTACCTTTTCCACCACCGCAATTTCCACTTTCAGTTTCGGTTGGGAGCGGCGACAGCGCATGCGCCGACGTCGAACCACTCGCGCTCCAAACCGCCGAGAGAATGCGGCGGACGTCGCACGCGTTGTCCTACGCCCCGCTCCTTGCACGCGCCCGAAGCGAAGCCCCGCCCTCCCAGCGGGCGCATTCCCCTTTCAGCCCCTCCCTCTAACCCTCCCGAAGCGGGGTTAACACGCAGGCTTACGCAGTAACGGTAGTGGCTGCAAGAGCAAGTCGGTCACGGTGCGTCCGGCTGCGAGGAGTTTATTGCGGTAGGTATTACCTGACCGTACAATGGGCAGGAGGTGGACGGGGATCGGTGGTCCTACACAAGCTGCTTGGTTTCCCAGCCGAGAGAGGGTGGGAGGTGGGTGGCGGGTGGCTGGCTGGGGGACGGATCAGTCAGAGCGAGGTGTGTGGCCTAAAGAGAAACTGAGGTTGGTGTGCCGGGTGGGGACAAACTACAAATCCCGGTGGGCGTTGCGGTTTCTGAAGCGAATGCGCATGCTCCTGGCTGAAAGGTGACAGCTGAGGGAGGGCACGGACGTGGCTATCCAGCAATGAAACTGAGCCCCTGATATATCTGTCAGGGTTTTTACCGCCACTCCGCTTTGCCATCTACGCAAAAAAACATCGTGAACCCTACGTTGCTCAAACATGGTACTTAATCTCTCGCAGGATCTGCTTTTGTTTCACGTTTGGAAAATTCACCAGATGTTTTACAAGCTTGTTTTTAACGGATTTGTTCTGGCAAGAGGGTATTAACTAAATTGTAACGATTGCAAGTTTCTCTTCTGACTCTGCTATTATTTCAGTGCTTGAATACATTTCAGTGGAACAGAGATTTACGTGGCTTATTTATGTAATGGATTTTTGACACACTTGGCTGAATTGGAAACTTTGAACTCTATGAGCATAAGCTTGTTTAATCACAGGAACTGGCCAGTTTTGCCTAGAGATTTATAGGACAATGGTAGGATTAGATGCACCATCAAACAGAGTTAATAAAAAAAATGTTAAAAGTGGTGGAACATCTCAGCAGGTCTCCATCATCTGTGGAGAAAAAAAACCAGAATTAATGTTTCAGTTATAGGGACTTGAAATATTAGCTTTTTTTTCTCTCTCTGCACAGATGCTGACAAACCTGCTGAGTTTCTCCAGCACTTTTTATTTTACATTTGCATAATCTGAGGTATTTTGCTTTGATTGTCAGTAGTGAGATCTCCTCTCCCTCAACATTAGAAAGATGGATGGAGGAAATATGATCAAGAGTAGGCCATTTGGCCTCTCAAACTTGCTCCTCCATTCAGTAAGATCATAGCTGGGCTCATCATATTCCTGCCAAATGTTAAAGATCTGAAGAGGAGGAATGTATTTGTATGTGGGGAGAGGGTGGGGAAGCAAATATGTCACTTGTTCCTGAGGATGATTAGCATGAATGTGAAAGGCTTCTTCTGTGCTGTAATAATTATATGATAATGCTCAACTCCTCTGAGGACCCAAATTCTATCGAATACATTCCAAGTCTGCATTGTGTTCCATCCTTGATTGCTTTATGGAGCTTACGTTATTGAAGTCATAACGTTATACAGCACGGAAACAGACCCTTTGACCCAACTCATCCATGCCGGCCAGGTTTCCTAAACTGAACTAGTCCCATTTGCCTGCAGTTGGCCCATATCCTTCTAAACTGAAAATGTGTTGCTGGAAAAGCGCAGCAGGTCAGGCAGCATCCAAGGAGCAGGAGAATCGACGTTTCGGGCATTAGCCCTTCTTCAAGGGCATGAGCCCTTCTCCTGCTCCTTGGATGCTGCCTGACCTGCTGTGCTTTTCCAGTAACACATTTTCAGCTCTGATCTCCAGCATCTGCAGTCCTCACTTTCTCCATATCCTTCTAAACCTTTGCTCTCCATGTACCTGTCCAAATGTATTTTAAATGTTGTAAACTGCCTCTGAGGAAAGAAAAAGCAGAATTAATGTTTCCACTTATGGGGACTTGAAATGCCAGCCATTCTTCTGTCTCCGCAGATGCTGAGTGTCTCCAGTCTTTACCACTTCCTGGAGCAGCTCGTTCATATGCATTGCCCTCTATGTGGAAAAAGTTGTCCCATGGGCTCCATTTAAACCCCACCCCCACCATAAACGTCCCTGCAGTTTAGACTCCCGTACGCAGGGGCAAAGATTCACTATTCACCTTATTTTTGCTCCTCATGCTTTCATAAACCTGAACCTCCTACACTCCAGGGGAAAAAAAAAGTCAGTCTATCCAGCTTCTCCTTATAATTCAAATCTTACAGTCTTGGTAACATTTTTGTAAATCTTTTTTGCACCCTTTTCAGTTTATTAGCATCCTCAGTATAGCAGGGTGACCAGAATTATGTGAAGTACTCCAAATGTGACCTTACCAGTGTCTTGTACAGCTGTAACATGACAACCCAACTCCTGTACTCAGTTCTCTAACTGCTGAAGCCAGGCATGTCAAATGTCGTGTTCATCACCCTGTCTACCTGGTGATGCCACTTTCAAGGATCTATGTGCCTGAATTCCTTGGTTTGTGTGTTCGACAACACTCTCCAGGGTCACCATTAACTGTGTAAGTCCTGCCCTGGTTTGCCTTATCAAAATACAATGCTCCACATTTATCTGCATTAAATTCCATTTGCCATTCCTCAGCAAACTATCCCAGTTGATCAACATCCTGCTATACTGTTAAGTAGCCTTCTTTGGTGTTATCTGCAAACTTAATAGCCTCCTGTATACTCATTCAAATCATTTATATACTGATGAACATTAGTGGACTCAGCACCGATCCTTGTGGCACACTGCTAGTCACAGCCCTCCAGTCTGAACAACAACTGTCTCCTGCTGTCAAGCCAGTTTTGTATCTAATTAGCTAGCTCTCCCTGGATCCCATGTGATCTAACCTTACTAACCAGTCTACCATGGAAAACATTGTTGAAGGCCTTGCTAAAGTCCATGCCAGTAATGTCTCCTGCTTTACCTTCACCTATCTTTTTGGTCACCGCTTTAAAAACTTAATCAAATTTGGAAGATACAATGTCCATGCACAAAGCCATTTTGACTATCCCTAATAAGTACTTGCTTTTCCAAATGCATTTAGATCCTGCCTGTCAGAACCCCCTTCAAAGACTTACCCACTACTGGCATTAGGTTCCCTGGTCTGTAATTCCCTGCCTTTTTCTTACCACCTTTCTTAAATAATGGCACAAAATTAGCTACTTTCTAGTCTTCTGGCATCTCACCCAAGGATGATACAAATGTCTTTGCTTAGGGTCCTGCAGTTTCTTCCATAGCTTCCCACAATGGCCTGGTGTACACTTGATGAAGTCCCAGAGATTTATCTGCCCTTATGTTTTTAAGACCTTCAGTACCACCTCTTCTGTAATGCGTTCTCTTTTTAAGACATCACTGTTTTAATTCAGAGTTTCCTAGTTTCTATATCTTTCTCCATGATAAATACTGACGAGAAGTATTCATTTAGGATCTCACTCCACACATATATGACCTTGTTGATCTTTAAGGGGCCTTATTCTCTCCTTAATTCTTCTTTTGCCTTTGAAAAACTTGGAGAATCACTTTGGATTCTCCTTTGCCTTATCTGCCAAAGCTGTCTTATGCCCCCTTTTTGTTCCACTCCTGATTACCTTCTGATGAGTACTATACCCTGTTTCTCCTCAAGGGATTCACTTGATTCCAGCTGTTTATACCTGGCATATGCCTTTTTTTTGGTGACCACAGCCTCAATATCTCTAGTCATCCAGTGCTCTCTACTCCTACCAGCCTTGCCCTTCACACTGACAGGAACATGCTGGCCCTGTATACTTAATATCTCGCTTTTGAAAGCCACTCACTTGTCAGACATCCCTTTTACCTACGAATAGCCTCTCCCAACCAACTTTTGAAGGTTCCTGTCTCATTCCATCAAAATTGGCCTTTCCCTAATTTAGAATTTTAACTTGTGGACCAGGGTTATCCTTTTCCTAACAGTTTTAAAACTAATAGAATTATGGTCACCGGTCCCAAGGTGTTCCTCCATTAACATTTAAGTCACTTGCCCTGCCTTATTTTTTCAAGAGGATGTCGAGTTTTACCCCTTCTGTAGTAGAACGCAGTTAACTAGTTCGTCCCCATCCAAGTGCTTAAAAATATGGCAACCCCATTGTAACAACCCATTTATTCTTACAGCTATCTGTGATCTCCATACACATCTGCTCCTCGATTCCATGCTGACGATTGGAAGGACTATCGTACAACCCAACAAAACGATCATCTCTATCTCATTTTTCAGTTCAACCCATAGAGTTTCACTGGATGATCCCTCAGGAATATTCTGAGTCATTGTGGACACAATTATTCACAAATACCTTCCTTGGGCTCCAGACTGCTTTAGGAGAAAGTGAGGACTACAGACGCTGGAGATCAGAGCTGAAAATGTGTTGCTGGAAAAGTGCAGCAGATCAAGCAGCATCCAAGGAGCAGGAGAATCGACGTTTCGGGCATGAGCCCTTCTTCAGGAATCCTGAAGAAGAGCTCATGCCCGAAACGTCGATTCTCCTGCTCCTTGGATGCTGTCTGACCTCCAGGCTGCTTTAACCAAAAACAAGCATTTGTGGAAACGTGCAAAGATTTAGGGTACAGCAGGTAACTGCTCTAAACCCAATTTTCAGCTCTGGGTCCTATTGGTATGGCACTTTCAATTATAAATCCTTGTGTTCTTTTTTTGAATGTTTTTCCTGTTCTTTCAGTGGCATGGTGACTCAGTGGTTGGCACTGCTGCCTTATAGTGCCAGGGACCCAGCTTCAATTCCAACCTTTAACTGTGGAAGCTTCACACAGATGTTCTGTGTCTGTGCAGGTTTTCTCCGGGTTTTTCAGTTTCCTCCCACGGTCCAAAGATGTGTGGGTCAGGTGGGTTGACCATGCTAAATTGCCCATAATGTCCTGGGGTGTGTAAGTTACGTGGATTAGCCATGGAAAATGCAGGGTTACAGGGTAGTGAGTGAGTCTGGATGACCTTCGGAAAGTTGGCGTGGACCTGTTGGGCTGAATGCACTGTTTCCACACTGTAGGGATTGTATGTCACAAGTCCACACCTGTCTGAGTAAAAATAACTCATCAGCTTTAACTCCCTTTGCTATTTCCAACACTTAAATGCCTGGTTATTGAATGTCTCTGCTAATGGGAAATAGTATCTTTCTATTCATTTTATAAGGCTTTGAATAATTTTATGCACATAAATTAAATCTCCCCAGACTAAGTGTTCTGATTTAAAAACAAATAAGCCTATACAATCTAATCTCTAATTTTAAAAAAATCCATTGCTGGAGTCATGATTGTGGTCTCCAGTGTTCCACTATGCTTTACAGAATCTTACTATTTATGGAATATTATGTTCCTTATTTCTCCTTGTCACATTTATTATCCCTCACTTTTCTGTATTGATTTTCATTTGCCACTTTAATAAAGGAAAAATACTGTGGATGCTGGAAATCTAAAACAAACAGAATCCTGGAGAAACTCAGCAAGTTTGGCAGCATCTGTGGAGAGAGAAACACTTGTCCATTTGTCACTTTCTTACATACTTGATCAGTCCAATAATAACTTGAAGTCTCAACTTTCTTCCTCAGTATCAATTTATGGCCTTCTTTATTGTTTATAGGAAGATGGGTAGGCAGTTCACTGTGTCAAGCCTGATCTGCCATTAATAAGACCACATTATCCTCAAACCCTTTACACCATTGATAATCAAAAATGTATTAACTTCCACTTTAAATATCCCAAAAGACTGAGCTTCCTGTCTTTTGGGTATAAAATCCCAAGATTCGCAGCCCTTGAGTCAGAAAAAAGTTCTTGTCATCTTAGTCATAAATGGATTTACCTAGTTTCAGTCACATCAAATGCCTTTTTAATATTTCACTAAAGCAAAGAATTATGGTCATTGAAAATATGAAACAAAATCAGAAATTGCTGGAGAAACTCATGAGGTCTGCCAGCAGCTGTGGAGAGAAAGCAGAGTTAGCGTTTTGAGTCGAGTGACCCTTATTTCATTTTGAACTAGAAATGTAAAGCCACCATAGTCTTACCAGACCATAACACTTCAGTTACTCAGCCCCACATGCCTCTCTCATTAGAAAGAGGGAAGGTCACCGAGGTTGCAGAGGAGAGATCTTCATTACAACCTCAGCCCGTACAGAAATTGAACCTATGCTGTTAGCATCACAAGCCAGCCATCCAGCCTACTGAGCTAACTGACTCCATTCGCTATATGGTACCTTCGGTCTGCTAAAATATCTTAGTGTGTCATAGGAACTTTTCAAAGAAAATTTGGCACTGAGCAACACTAGGAGATATTAGAAGATGAAACCGAAGTGCTGCAGTGTGTGTTGCAGAGAATACTGGTAAAATCAGTGTGGGGCTTAGTACTTGGAAGCGTTATCCCACTATCCTGAATTTCTGGATCCTTTAGATGTTGTCTCCAGGCTGGAACTACCACATTTTCACTACTCTCACCCTTGGTTATTTCCATTCTTAGCTGAAGTAAAGTAAAAAAATGCTGGAGACATTCAGTAGATATGGTAGCATCAGTGGTGAACGAATGTTTGCGTTTTAAGTCTTTGATTAGAACTGAAAAAATTTACAACCATAATAGACTTTGCATATCCCATTGGCCTTTTCTGACTGGTTGAACGATTGAGTAATGGAACGTTAATGCTGTGCCTCGGAAGGAGTCATGGCAAGGTTATCAACTAGTAGGTGCTCAGTCCCCAATATTTCGTCATCAGCATCGGACACTACCGAGGGCTGATCATGCAAGAATGTTTTTTCAGTTGAGAAGCCTGGTTGACACTAGTTTACTCCCTTTCTCTGGGGTATTAAGGCCATTTATGACATTGTACCACTAACCTTTAAATTAACTAACTTGGTACAGACTGGGAATGGAATCTTGGACCTTCTGCTTTGTCTGGTTTAATAAGTATCTTTCTGCATTAGGCTGTTTGGAAAGTGAAAGACCATTGTTATAAAAAGCAAATTATCTTAAATTGTTAATGTTATAGGTGCGCACTGTTTTTAGATTGAAGCTAATGCAGAGTAGCGTGCTACAAAATGTCTGGATGAACACTTTGATTTTGCATTTTACCTTATAGGTGAATATTGTTTCTTTTTATAGATATAAGACAGCTGCTACTAGTCCCTTCAGGATTGAATTTGCTATCTGTAGTAGCAAACAATAACACTGCACTAAATGCAGGCTGAGGGTATATGCAGCTCAACTAATGACATTGCCAGTCAGGTCTTCTAAATATAAACAAAGCTATAGAATCATAGAGATGTACAGCAAGCACAGTGCATTATTTCGATAAAATGAAAATTGTTATGCTTTTTTGTGCAACATATCAATCAAAGTATAGACACTATTTACTTTGTTAGTAAATGAAAACTGCTCGTCATTCACATACCTAACCAGTAATGGGATTGATGCACCGTTTTAAAAGTGAATACAATTGGTCATTATTCTGGTTTTCATGTGTCTGTCCTTATAGTTTCATTATGTAGTGATATGTTAGAACCAATTGAACTGCATTTGAGCTATAACTACCAGAGTTTATATTTTCCTTATTGAAAATCTCAGTATCTCTGTTAAATAATTTCACATTCGTGCCATTTTTGTTTTGCCTGCAGATTTTGCGAATCCCAGTGGCACATTGATTACTCTTCCTATGGATCAGTGAATCAAGGTTAAATGGAACTACCTCGTCTAACAGGAGCTTTACGCTCCTTCTCAAATGTCACAAGACAAGATGAATATATTGTGGATTCTTCAGACTTAATGGTGGGTTTTTACAATAACATTTTCTATTCCAATCCAATCCACTTTAAAACCAAGAAAAGACAAATGCATTCAAGATAATGTTTCAGTGATGAGACTGTGTCTGTATTATAACAATATTTTGTGCTAGTATACTTTTTAACTCTGAAGATTTTTCAAGATTTCAATTGTAAAGACTAACAGGATAGACTGCGTATCTTGAACTCCTGAAGAATGGTTTTACTTGTAGGTATGTACTGTAATAAAGTGATTATCTTTAGACTGGGCAAACACTACTCATGTGAACTTAAAATGCATAGCATTTACACTTTTTTTTGAGGATATTAAATCCCAATTGTTATTTCCTTAGACAATAGGGTGGATAAATGATTTGCTTACTGGCCAGTTTTCTACAGCATAATTGAAGCACTGCAAACCTGATTGGTTTCCAAGTGTTGTTTGAATTAAAATAAAATTACAATCCGGAAAATACGGCCAGCTATTTATTACATCCAAATTCTGTGGAATAGTTGAAAGGACAAGTCTGTGCCAGTTTTCCTCCTGTCCTTGTGTTAAATTTCTATATTAAGAAATCAATACCTAATTGTTCAAACTTCATCAGTCAAACTACATATGATTAGATTAGATTAGATTAGATTACATTACAGTGTGGAAACAGGCCCTTCGGCCCAACAAGTCCACACTGACCCGCCGAAGCGAAACCCACCCATACCCCTACATTTACCCCTTACCTAACACTACGGGCCATTTAGCGTGGCCAATTCACCTGACCCTGCACATCTTTTGGACTGTGGGAGGAAACCGGAGCACCCGGAGGAAACCCACACGGACACGGGGAGAACGTGCAAACTCCACACAGTCAGTCGCCTGAGGCGGGAATTGAACCCGGGTCTCAGGCGCTGTGAGGCAGCAGTGCTAACCACTGTGCCACCGTGCCGCCATATAACTATCCGAAATCCATACACCCTATTCATTGACAAAGGGGAAAAGGTTCTGCCTGTCTATCCTATCTATGCGGAGAAAGTGAGGTCTGCAGATGCTGGAGAAGAGCTAATGCCCGAAACGTCGATTCTCCTGTTCCCTAGATGTTGCCTGACCTGCTGCGCTTTTCCAGCAACACATTTCCATATCCTATCTATGCCCCTACCCACCCCCTCCCCCACCATATTTTTATACCATTTCAATTATGTCCATTGCCTCTGTCTCCTCTGCTTGAACGAAAATGTTCCGGGTTATCCTATCTCTCTCTTCGGAGCTAAAATTTTCCAGCCCAGGCAAATCCTTGGTGAATCTCCTCTGTACTTTCTCCAGTGTAATCATATATCCCTCCTATAATATGGATAATTGCACATAGTATTCTAGGTATGGCCTAAGGAATGTTTTATACAATTCTAGCGTAACCTATCTGCTCTTAAACTCTGTCTTGATTAATAAAAGCAAGTATCCCATGTGCCTTCTTATCCACTTTTATCTACATGTTTCACTATAATCAAACTATCACATGTAGGTGTTTTTCAAGTTTAAGTGGCCCGTTCACAATGAAACCTCAATTTAAGGGAAATGGGAAAGAAAAATCTTCTCAAAGGAGAGACCGTTTGAAAGCACGTCAACAATCCTAGGTTAACAGAGTACATAAATCTTCTCTGAAATCTCACCAATGTAAAAACCATTAAAATATAACCTTTTTGTTGACTAAAATAACTAAAGGTTAAAATTAAACCCCAAGATAAAAATCCATGAGAACAAAATCATGATAAATTAGTAGACCCAAAAAAAGTGCATAACAATAGTGCGATGAAGTTGGGCAACATGGAATAAAAATAATTAAAAATAGATACAAATCCTAAACATCCAAATACAGTAAAGAGTTACATTTGACATGTAGCTGGCAAAGGTCTTTTAGTTTGTGATTTTTTTTTCTTTTGAAACAGTCAGCAGTATGTCATTCATTTCAATCAACTTGGCCTGGGCTCCCATCACAATGCTGAAAATTTTAAGGTTTTTAGTACCAAACAATTTTTGTTAGACTGGCTTCAAATGCTTGTACTTTGTTGTCTTCTCCTCTAACATTGTCTTGAGAGCGTGATCGTTGTCTTCAGAGCAGATTGTAACGTCAATCTCATCTATATGCATGAAGACAAGCTCTAGCCTCCTGTAGTTAGTTCCATATGGGGGTTTAACCAATACATCCCATCCATAATGTATGCCTTTCTCTTTCAATAACTGCTGTTTCATTTGTGCTGATGGATCCATATATTTTTCATGGCCAAACAATTCCCCAAAATGTGAGGAAGTGTTTCTTCTCTCTATTCATACCTTCTGCAAGGTACATCAAGGCAGGATCAATATTTAGTCAGATAAGTATTGGTTCTTATTTGCAGCATCTTAAACATCTGTTTCCCAACATATTGAATTGGAATCAGCTATTTGATTCGGAATTGTTATGAAAGCAGGTGATGCTGACACCCTGAAAGCTGAGATTTCTACTTGATATTTAGCTCTTTAACAGTTTGTCTATTGGGGGATCTCAAAAAAATTTCCTCAGTTGATAAATTAACAACTTTATTGTCAGTAATCTCATGAACCATGCCACCAACACTGGCAACAACCTTACATAATACTGAGATGAGTTAACTGCTGTATAAAAAGGATATTTTCTTTGCTGAACAAAGAGACCTTGGTGTGCAGGTTCATAGCTCCTTGAAAGTGGAGTTGCAGATAGATAGGATAGTGAAGAAGGTGTTTGGTATGCTTTCCTTTATTGGTCAGAGTATTGAATACAGGAGTACAGGAGGTCATGTTGCGGCTGTACAGGACATTGGTTAGGCCACTGTTGGAATATTGCATGCAATTCTGGTCTCCTTCCTATCGAAAAGATGTTGTGAAACTTGAATGGGTTCAGAAAAGGTTTACAAGGATGTTGCCAGAGTTGGAGGATTTGAGTTATAGGGAGAGGCTGAACAGGCTGGGGCTGTTTTCCAGGTGGGACTAGATTGGGTTGGGATATGTGGTTGGCATGGACGGGTTGGACTGAAGGGTCTGTTTCCATGCTGCATGTCTGACTCTATGACTGAAGGACCTGTTCCTGTGCTGTTTTGTTCTTTGTTCTTAGTCAGTGATGCCGACATGATGTGAATAAGTTGAAACATTTTCTCGGTCAGTTCTTCAAAATTCCATTTGTCAAACACAAGTTTCCTTCTAGCAAATTAGTTGTGACTGTTTTTGTTGAATCACAGCTTTTGTCAAATATCCACTAATATGTCTCAGAGTTGGCCCGAGTTGGTAGATTAGCTGGTTCATTGTTTCCTGATTTATTCATGTCCTCTCTTTTGATAAAGTTGTTAAATGAGCTGCTTTTCCAGTTAAGCGCCAAATTTTGCATTTTTAGCTGGACTTCAGAACTGGTGGGCAGAGTCATTCTTTCCTCTCTCACTTAAAAAGCCTTTGTTGCATCCCAAGAGGCCTGTTGACTCCACTGTCATAAGATATTGAAAACATTCAGAACTAATTGAATCATAAAGATAAGTTCCTTGTGTTACTTTATAAAAAATGACAGCTGCTTTAACTCATGAGACCCCACCTTTCTGTTCCATTGACAGATTAGAAATTGTAATCTAGGGAATTTTCCTTTGTTTTGAAAAAACAGGATTCTTCAGATTAATGTTGCCAGTATTTTACTCTGGCTTTGTTATATTGGTTGGCTCCTAGATTCTTTTGAAGTACCAGTTATCATTAATCAGATGCTGAATGATGGCTTCCTAAAGGTCACATGGAGCAGTCTAGCCCTGAGGCTGCCTGACCTAATGATTCACTGAAATTTGAATATTTCATTTCATTTTCTTCAGAAGTTAGACTTCTGTGCCTACAAGACTCTGAAAAATAAATCATGTCCTCACAAGGAATCACATTAATTAATTAAATTTGATATGTACCACTAGTGTGTTCACTACTATTCGTGCTGTAACTAATATGGTCCTAAAGAAATGCATGTTTTGACAGTCAGGATTGTGGCTGTGTATTCTATCTTACTGTCTGGCACTTTATTATTTGTGTGTATGCGTATGTGATCCTCTCAACATTTGCCATTCAGAGACCAACCTATCCAATCTTTGTTCATAGTTCAGCTGTTATCAGCAATGACTCCATTTCACATAGCAGACAATCTTTCATCTCTCAGTTACTGCCACACCTCTGTATTCCCAGTTCCTCTTTGTACTGTTATGAAGTTAAAGGTTTGTACAGTACCTTTGAGAGAGAGAATGCTGTTCTGAACTGAGATTACAAGCACCTGAGTATATGACTAGATGGCAATCCCAGAATGTACTGTAAAATTGAAAATATGTAACGTTTGGCTGGAAATGGATACCTGAGTTTTGGCTGCTGTTTTGACAACAATTTGAATTTAGCTATTCAGTTTAAATTATGTAGGAGAAAGTGAGGACTGGAGATCAGAGTTTGTGTGGTGCTGGACAAGCACAGCCGGTCAGACAGCATCCAAGGAGCAGGAGAGTTGATGTTTCAAGCATACACACTGGATCGATGTGGATTCCACCAGTTTCCTCATTTTCCCCTCCCTCGACCTTATCCCAGATTCAACCTTCCAATCTGCACTGCCCTCTTGAACTGTCCTACCTGTCCACCTTCCTTCCCACCTATCTCCTCCACCCTCCTCTCTGACCTATCATCTTCATCTACGTATCGCATTCCCGTTTTACCCCCCCCCCCTTTCCATTTATCTCAGCCCTCTTGAGCCACCCACTCATTCCGGATGCCTGAAACCTGCTCCTTGGATGTCGCCTGATCTGCTGTGCTTTTCCAGTGCCACACTCTCAACTCTGATCTCCAGCATCTGCAGTCCTCACTTTCCTCCCAGATGGAGTGGTCAGAGACCTTGTGGGTAATGCTAGTTCAGACTAAGCTGATAGAGCTAGCGCTGTCAGATGAGGGGTCAAGAGGTTATGCAGATATCAAGAAGGCTATTTTGAGTGCTTATGAATTGGTACCAGAAGCATATTAAAAAGTGGTTCAGAACCAAAGAAGGACCCAGGTCAGAGTTATGTTGAGTTTGAAAGAATTAAACATAGTAATTTTGATAGATGGGTGTGAACCTTTAAAAATAGATAAGACCCATGTGGCTGTAAGAAGAGATTATTCTACTGGAGGAGTTTAAAAACTCACTTCCAGAATGATAAGCATTCGTGTGGATGAACAGAAAGTTCAAGAAGTGAGAGCGGCAGAGATGGCAGATGAATATACATTGGTGCATAAGGCAAAATTTAGCACTCAGCAAGAATTTTATCCTATAAGGGATAGAAATTAGGAGAAGGGGAGATCCTACACTAGAAAACAAAGATTCAAGCACACTGGTAGTAGTTCTCCCCAGGTGAAAAAAGAAGCACGAGAGGGTAGAATGGAGGCAAAAGGTTTTGGGTGTTTCCACTGTAGTAAGGTGGGGCATGTAAAGTCGGAGTGCTAATCATTGCAGGAAAAGATGTGGTAAAAGAAGCTAAGCCAGTGGCATTAGTGAAAGTAATAAAGGAAACTTCCAAGTCGAGGAGCTGCAGGAGAGTGCACAGCCGAGGCAGGGGCTGGGTATTGAGTTAGTGCCCGATCTCTATAAAGACTTCACCTCTGTGTGTAAAGTTTACTCAAGAAGACCGAGGGAGAAATGAAAAAAGTTATAATTTTTAAGAGATATGGGATCTAGTCAGTTTCAAAAAATAAGAGATGAACGTATTTGCACTCTTTCTGACATGTTACCGAGAGAGTGGTAATTTGTGGAATAGATGGACAGAACTTTAGCATTCCCTACTATAAGATCAGGTTTGAGATCCAAATCAAGTCTGGGAAAGTGACTGTGGGAGTAATTGACAGAGTGTCAGTTCCAGCAATACAGTTGGTTCTTGGGAACGATTTAGCAGGATCCAAGATGTGAGTGACCCCCCTTGTTGCGGAGAAGCCAAAGGAAGACCAGGGAACTGAGGAGTTAAAAGAAAAATACCTGGGAATTTTTCCAGGTAGTGTAGTAACAAGATCCCACTGTCGTAAGTCAAAGCAAAAGCTAAAGAGAAAGACAAAGGAGTTGAGGTTCAGTTAGCTGGCACCCTGTTTGATGAAATGGTGCAGGAAAAACCTGAACAGGCAGAGGTTCAAGCAGAAGTGTTTAGTCTTGAAAGGCTAATGGACTTGCAACAGAATGACGAGACAATAAACAATCTATATTGATGCATGCCCAGGGGAAGAATCAGAATGTATTCCTGAGTGTTATTATCTTAAAGATGGAATCCAAAGACAAAAATGGAGACCACAACAGGTTAGTGCAGAGGAGAAATGGGCAGAAGTACACCAGATTGTGTTGCTGATAGCATACAGACAGGAAGTGTTTTGGGTAGCACGAGTTACCAGTAGGAGGTCACCTAGGTGTGAAGACGACTCAAGCTAAGGTCCAAAAGCACTTCTATTAGCCTGGACTGCACAAGGATGTGGTTAAATTTTGCCGTGTATGTCATATGTGCCAAATGGTAGATAACCCACAGGCAATAATAAAACCAGCACCTTTTGTTGCCAATTTCAGCATTTGAAGAACCTTTCACGCAGGTTATGATAGTTCTCGGGAGGGGACCTGCACAATCAAAGTGGGAACCAGTATTTGCTAATCATAATGGATGTGTCTACCAGATTTCCGGAAGCAATTCCATTAGAGTATTAAGGCAAAGAGGACACTGGAGGAGTTAGTGTCTTTCTTTACACGGTTTGGGCTACCCGGAGAGATTCAGTCAGACCAAAGGTCTAATTTTACTGATAGGCTGTTTAAGGAAGTGATGGATAGCTTAGGCATACAGCACTTTAAATCAAGTGCATACCATCCAGAATGCCAAGTTCAGGAGTTTTGGAAAGGTGACATCAGATGCTGAAGACTATGTTAAAAGTGTACTGTCAGGATTACCCAAGTGATTGGAGATAAAGTTATCCCATTCGTATTGTTTGCCATTAGTGATGCCCCAAATGAATCTACTCTGTTTACTCCTTTTGAGTTAATATTTTCACATGAAGTGAGGGTATTAATTAAAGAAAAAATTGACAGCCCCGAAGTTGGAGATCTTATACTTGGAATATGTATTGGAGGTGAGGGAGAGATTAAATCAGGTAGGTGCCATAGCTAAACAGCACCTGAAGAGAGCACAGCAGAGAATGAAGCAGGTGGTAGATAAAAACTCTAAAATTTGGATGTTTTCCCATGAGGATGATGTACTAGTATTGTTAGCAGTGGTAAGAGGTCCCTTCAAAGCCAGGTTAATGATCCCTATCAAATTGAGAAAAAGTTGAGACGGGTAAACTATCTGGTAAAGATGCTGGATAGAAGAAAACGGTCTTAGGTATGTCATGTGAATATGTGAAACCTTTTAATGTAGAGATGGGGAACTGGAGAAACAGGTGATACTGCCCTGTGAGGTGAGGAATTAAATCCAGATGCCGTGGAGTTTGATGTGCCTCAAAATACTTTAAATAATGAAGTCCTTGAGGCAGTGGGATAGGTTAGTGAGCTTTCAGTCTCAAAGAATCCAGTTGAAAGGTTTGTTGCAGCAGTATGAGGACATATGCAGGAATAAGATGGGGAGGACTAGTACTATTGTGCATGAGGTGGAAAAAGGGAATGTTGTTCTGATAAAACAACACCCCTACAGACTTAATCCTCTTAAAGCCACACAGGTCCAGAAGGAAGTGGATGTGATGCTCAACGAAGATATCCTTGAACTGAATCAGTGAGTGGAGTTTGCTGATGGTGATAGTTCCCAAACCTGACAGGACTCAACAATTTTGTGGACTAATGGAAGGTCAATGCCATAACAAAATCAGACTCCTATCCAATATTGGAGGACTGTATCGAGAAAGTTGGACAAGTCAGATACGTCACCAAATTGGACTTATTGCGTGGTTATTGGCAATAACCACGCAATAACCTTTTTATTATAGAAGGCAAAAGAAATTTCTGCATTTGTAACCCCAAATGGGCTACAATCAATTCAAAATGATGCCTTTTGGAATGAAAAAAGCACCAACCGTATTCCAAAGACTCATGAACTGAGTTGTGGCCAGTTTAACAAACTGTGCAGTTTATCTGGATGATGTAGTGATCTTAAGCGAGTCATGGAAAGATCATAAGATACAGTTGCCAGAGCTTTTTGAATGATTACGCGAAACAAGACTGGCAATGATCTTAAAGAAAACAGAATTCGCAAAAGCAGAGGTGATGTTCTTGGGACATAACGTCTGTATGGAATGTTGACCCCAAGGAATGCGAAGACGAAGACCATTGAGGAATTTCCATGACCATCCTCAAAAAGATGTGCTTTGATTTTTAGGACAAAGTGGATTCTGCCGAAGTTTCTTCCAAAAGAAGAACATAAAATTTCAGTGGACAGAACAATGCCAGGAGAAATTTGAGAATTTAAAACCGTATTAACCGCTGCACCTGTTTTAGCTACACCAAATCTTTTGAAATCCATCAAAATTGCAATTGATGCTAGTGATACAGGAGTTGGAGCTGTACTGCTACAGGAAGATGATGATGGAATTGTATGGCCAATTGGCTACTTTTCAAAGAAACTCAACACCTGCCAGAGAAAGTACTCTATTACTGAAAAAAGAATTATGAAGTTTGGTACTGGCCTTAAACATTTTTAATGTTTATGTGATGAACAATGTTTCAGAGACAGTTATGTACACTGACCACAATCTCTCTCATTCTTGGAAAGATTTAAAGACAAAAATATTAGACTATTACATTGGAGTGTTATGTTATAGACTTTTAATTTACAAATTGTAATTGCTGCGGTTAGTAAAAATGTGATAGCAGATGTGTTATCACTGATTTAAAGGAAACAGTACAGATAAGATTGGACAGATTCCAATGTTATATGTGTGCAGAAATTAATATGAAAGTATAACTTAGATTAATGACCTATGTGTTCCATTGTAATGAGATTAAGAATTAGGAAAAAAAAAGCCATCTTTTCACTATGATGGTTCATTTTTTTCTTAAGGGGGGGTGGTGTTATGAAGTTGAAGGTGTGTACTGTACATTTAAGAGGGAGTAAGTGCTGTTCTGAACTGAGCGATTACAAACACCTGTATGTATGACTAGATGGCAGTCTCAAAGTTCTGGAGAATTAAAAATATGTAACATTTGGCTATGAAATGGATTCCTAAGTTGGTTGTTGTTGTGGCAACAATTTGAATTTAACCAATCAGTTTAAATTATGCCCCAACATAATAAAACTCAATCGAATTTGAATTTATTGTTTTGCCAAACATTGAATCAATGAGAAGATCTGATGTTGAGGATGTAAAAATGCTGACATTTTGGAAATTGCAAAGAGAGCAACTGCCATCAAGACCGATCCAAGAAATTCGGAAACACTCTCTATCAAAGGTACCTTTTCATATGAAACCTACTCGTGGTTAAAAAAAAGAAGACAACCACCCAAGGAATTCAGCAGCCAGAAGAGTGAAGTCACAAAAGACAACAGCGGCTGTGTGGTTTTGAAATTAAGTTGCTGTAATTTTAATAAGTGTCTTATTGGAACAGCATATTGTTATGGAGTTGGAGGCAGGTAAGAAAGGGACGCTTAGAGTTGTGAATAGTTGTTATTTAATGTTCACTTTTTGAGTTGAAAAATAAATTGATGTTATTTTCTTTTAAATAGTGGAATTTGGGAGTTCTGTCACTCATTTTAACAGACTACAAGGGAGGTGAGCTTTTCTGGGGATTTGGTTTAACTAACAAAGGGATTCACCATACTATCCAAAGTAATTTTGCTTTGTGGCTCCATTCGCTTCTCTCTCCAAAAAAATGCCTTCCTTCTATCTCTTCAGTGCTTACTGTGCTGGTTATGCACTTTCCAAAATCACAATATCTCCTTTTCTATGAAGTACTTGTTTTGTCAACCATGCTGTTGTTTTCCATTGTCCCTTCTCATGTATCCAACCCCATGCTATTGCTGTTATGGAATTTCATTTTGATGTCATCTGTATCCTAGTGTTGTCTTGTCATGTATCCCTGTTTGTTCTGTCCTTTTTTGTTTTAATTTCCCCTACCTCTCATATACATTTAAGGTCAGTTCCAAAGTAATGCAGGTTGTGTGGCTGCCTGCGAATTGGGCTGTGATTCCAGAATGAGAGTCGAGGTTGTTGACGACTATTATGGGTTACACAGAAGACATTGGCACTGTGTGAAGATTTAACAGAAAACAAATTCAAAAACTGCCTCCGACCCAGCACTGCTCAAAATACCTCCACACAAACTCCAAATCCCATCCATGCCAACCCAGGACCCATCAAATCCACTATTCCAAGATAATGCCCCCCTACATCTTTTATGCCAAACTACATCCTTGAATCTTCACATGGCCATTTAGAATTCTTCTGACAACTTAGTGTTGATGCATGTGTTTTTCCAGCAAATTCTGTCATTGTTAATCACCAATCTTTGCGCTTTCACTTCCCACGTCAACTCACTCAGTATCCACATGGGCAGGGCCATGCATAGATGAGAATTTTTTTAAAATAAATTAAGTGTATAACAGGCTAAGACATTAAAATATCAAACATTTACTATGTTCATCATCTCAAAGCCTTATGAAAACATTTTGTTCAAGAGCAACAGTTGTTGGAATTCATTGTCCTTCATCGAACAGTCTACGACCACTTGGGTGGTAATAAAACTGAATTGAAAGGCACCCACAGTCTCAATGGTTCCATTAGATATCAGCAAGGCAGCATTAATCCAGTAATGGAAGTGCTCAGTTTTTTGTTAACGGAAAGACTCATTTTAAAGTTCATACTTTCTTGACTCTCCAGATTTCTTCTTGAAGATTAAAAGGCCTGAAGTTGTAATGGCTTTGATAGTCTTGATTCTTTTGGCGGCCTCAATACGTTTATGCATTTTTTTTTCATGCCTCCACAGCTGTACTCCGATGAGATCCAAAGGAGCACCCTGACTATCCAAGTTTATCTACAAAGGTTATTCATATTTGTACCTGGTCTAATCCAAATACTTTTGGGTTTGAGACATTTCCGCTACCAAAATCATACAACAGTAGACATGGTGTTGATGACCACCTGTTTCTGTTAACTGTTATTGCATGAATCCCAGGCTGACCCCATTTCCACTCATTCAAAGGGGGCACACTTATGATTTCTGTCTACTTCTGACATTTTTACTATGATGGGGAATCACTGCTTTGACAAAAATCTGGGTTAGCATGCCCGTCATGTTGCAGATTAGAGTTTTTCTTCCAAATGGAAAAGACCCAAACCACCATTTTGTGTCCCTCGCCAGAAGCTTTTGCCACTGTTTCTGTCCTCAACCTTGGCTATGAATCAGGACAATATATTAACAATTTTAGATTAAATTGTGAGAAGCATTATTGAGAAATTTTGTAGATGACACAAACTGGCTGTCTAGGTGATAGTAAGGATGATGGCGTTCGACTGCAAGATGTTGCCAATAGTTTGGTTGAGTGGGTGGAAAGATGGTAAATGGGTTTCCAACTAGACAATTGCAAGATGATGCAGTGAAGGCTGTAATACGCTTATTAAGTAGAACATTATTTTTTCTCTTCTGTGCATGGCCCTGCCAGTGGATACTGAGTAAGTTGGCTTGATAAAGAAAAACTGAGTTTACAACCTATGAAGATTCAAAGGCATAGATTGGCATGGAGGGTGCAATGGGGCAGAACAATGCATGAGCACCAGCCAATACACCATAAATTAAGGAGGTGCCGAGAAAATTTATGTCCACAGGTGTCTGAAGCTGGCAGGTCAGGTAGATAGGTTGTCACAAAGACACAGATGATTTGCTTAATTGGGCAAAGTACTGAATACATGAGCAAGAATGTAATGCTAAAACTGTATTAGACTATAGCTATTATTATTATTATTATTATTATTATTTATTGTTTATATTTTTCGATAGATATATAGGCTACAGCTGGAATTCTGTGTCCAGTTCTGGTCACCACGTCATAGACTGTGTAGAGGGATGATTTACACAGGTTGCCAGGGCTTGAAAATTACATCTGTGAGTATAGACCAGGCTTGCCAGGGTTGTTTTCCTTAGAACAGAGGGGACAATGCAGGAGAACTTGGATAGAGTGGACAGGAGAGACCTATTTTCACCAAGATTAGAGATTTGTTACCAGGAGGCACACATTTTAAGTTGTTTAGTAGAAAGATTATTGGAGACATGAATCTCTCTTTCACTAAGAGGGTGATAGTTTATCTGGAATTTGCTATGCAGTTTTGGAGGTTGAGGTAGAAACCCTTAACTCACTTGAACAGGATCTGGATCTGACGTGAAGCCTGCATCTGCAAGGCTATGGACAAAATGGGTTAAGAATGGATGGCAAGTTTATTCAGCCATACACATGATGGGCTGAAGGGCTGAATTGCTTGTCTTTTATACTGTCTAGGGATCCTAGCCAAAGCTGAGGCATCAGATCCAGAAACCCTACCAAAATCAAAACTTATCCAAAATATTTAGATTTGTTGGATTTATTTGTCAACAACCCAATTGCATGGATAGAAGTTTTGCTAAACTTGTATTGAATTCGGTTTTGATTTAAGAGGGCTGTTTACCTTATTGAATTTTGTTAGAGAGCTAATAGTGGAGAAGTTGCAAACATTCTCAGAGGGATGGTTCTAGAATTGAGGTTATGACGATCAGGAAAAACTTATAAAGAAGAACAAAAGCTGGGGACCTTAAATAATGAGTTACTAATAATTTCAATAAAGAATTCAAGTTATTTTTCTTCAACAATTCGTCACTTATGGAATTCGCAAGCACAGAGTGGCTGAGGTGCATAGATTATGGGAAAGCTGGAAAAAAATGAGTAAGAAAGCATTAGAAGCATTTGTGAAGAAAGATTAGGTGATGTAGAGTGGGAGGAGGTCACGTGGCACATAAACCTGTTAGGGTGAATTAACTGTTTTTGTGCTGTTCATTCTGTACACCAAGACAGGTTACATCTATGCAGCCACGTACTTGCACTCTTACCAATGCAACTGAAATTCTTATTAGTCCTCTCCTTGATTTTTTGCCAACTTTAGACTCTTTTTCATTGCTGTCAGCTTCCCATTGTTTACCTATCGTATACTTGCAGTTTGGTTGAAATTCAGCTGTTTATTTCTTCCCCTCCATTTAAGTCTCGCTAAGTCATCAGACCTAAACTTGCTAACCCACATGACTTTGTAGGGTCTCGTAATGCAGTGATAATGTCCTTACTTCTGACCCAGGAATTACAGGTTTTAGTTCTCCTGTCCAATAGGTGTCACTATGTTCCTGCACAAGTTGGTCAAAAATCTACAGTAGCTTCCGGTTTCCCCACACCAAAATCATTCAGTGCTATGTCCTACTTTATCTTGACAGCCTTCCCTAGCTGGTTGCCTGATCTTGCTTCCTGTATTATTCTTTGGAATTCTTGTGTTTGTCCTCAGAGGGCAAGACAAAATATTTTGGCCATGTACCATTTTTTTTCCAACGATATTCAAGTTCTGCATGACCATGCAACTGGAAATTACAATACATAACAAGAGCTTTTTAGTTCTTGGAATTAGTACAAACAGTTCTGCTTTAATGTGGTGGTTCTGTTCTTATGCAACCCCATGTTATAAAAAAATTGCAGCACCATTTAAACTAATGGGGCCGGAATCATGTTAGAGCCAATACATGCTTTAAAGGTTCGTGCTGTAGATACAGCGTTCCCAGTTCATCAATCGGGTTACAGCGAACTGGCATTAATGAAACGTGCGTTATAGCAGAACGACCTGTACTGCTCATGCAATGATTTTTGAAACTTGTTAAACATTTACTAGAGTGCACTCTTGTAAACCGATCCAGTTACTGGCACAGCAAAGTTTTCAATCAGGGATGCTTGCTGTAGAACAGTAAAATGCCTCACCAGATAGAAGCAATGGCTAGAAGCATTTCTTATTCGATAGGAAATTGATCTTTAAAATTAGTAGTTTTATTTGCCTTTTGAATTTTTCTGAGACAGCAGCGTATCTATTTTTATAATTGAGTTTCTTCATTTTTAAAAAACTTTTAGCTCTTATTTGCCTGAAGTGTGTTTTAACATGAAGCACAATACTTTGCCTTTGTTCAATTGTAACACCCATTAGTTAAAACAAGTTTTCAGAGTGCAACATTTAAGGCCATTTTATATTATTGCAGAATTGCTGACTCAAAAGTTATTATATCCAAATTATATTTTCTTCATGAATATGAAATCTCTACAGTAATTATTTGTTTATTCCAAAATGATAGCTGGAATAGTTTATTGGTTTCATCTTAATACGAAGAATTAATTGGTGTGTGTGTGTGTTCCTTTTTAGTGGGTCAATTGACCGAATAGCCTTCCTCCACACTGTAGGAGAAATTATTTAATTATTTATTGTCTAAGTTTGTTTTTAAACATACCCCATTCGCAGACCAAGAGATCAAAGTTGAAAGAATACTATTGCCAGACAGAGTTGACCTGGAATGATTTAACCCATTTTGTTGAGAACGTGGCAGAGAATGAACATCAAGTTGTCAGTGAAAATCTGAGAACTCTCTTGAAGGCGGCCAGACAGCTTGGTAAGTCAATTTGGCTATTTTGTTTATTAGTAAATGTTCAGGTACTACTTAATTTAAATTCTTAAATATATATCGGTCATCAGTAAAGTTTGAGCTGTTAATCTCATTGCTTACCATTCCTTTTCCTGGGAAGTTGATAGTTTCTTTGCTGACTGTTGTATTTTTCTGGCATGGTGCTACGTGTTAGGGAATTTTGCTCTTGTGATCCTGCTGGAATGAAGGAAATATCCAGATCTGGATCGTGTTGGATTTTGAGGAAATAGTCTTACTGTTGTTGATTTTTTCACTGAGTATTCAGAGGATTGTGGTGTGGAGTTGATCTAAAAGAATCCAAATATAAAGGCCTGTGAATGAAGTCATTCTAGAAAATAAAGAGATTTTACAGACTTTAATTTTGAGTTGGTCAGAGCTCATCTGAATTTTCTGCATTTTCAGACTTCTCCATGCCAAAGAAACAGGTCTTTTTCAGTATGTATGTCACCCATTTAACAAAGCTAGCAAATTCCATTCCATTAGTGCTGTGCCTGGAGGCAAGCCCTTGGCTACTGGCTGCTGATACATCCTGAACTGGTTTCGTGGGCAGCTTTTGTCAGTGGTTATTTGCCGTTGTCTTCTGTTCTTGGGTATATGGTAAAGAAGCTGATCTGCCTCAGTCAGAATGGGAGTTGTTGGTATTATTTAGTTGCATGCTAGCAATCTAGCCTGTTAGGCTAACCTGCCCTTAGCTAGTAAATGTCTGAAGACTATTTGATAATAAGTCACTTCATACTAGGCTGCTTTTATTCTTCTTTGATGTCCTGTTATTTGTGCACACAAATTGTATTTGAGCTTGTTGAATAATAACCAGTAGTAATACCCTTGTCAGATTTCTTTTCCTCTCCCCTCCTTCTCAACCTGGATACTGAGGCTGATTATGCTATCAACACTCCCCTAGTTACACTCAGTTAATTTAGTGCAAATCAAGGTTTCACCAAATACTTCAGGATTTTGAAAAAAACATTTCTGATCTTTGTAATTGTGCAGGGGAAAGATTTGAGCTGTTGTTGTTATTAACAACAATTGTCCTAAGCACACAAATTGAAGAATACAATTAAATCAAATGCAAGTGGTGAACAAAGCAAATCATAGAATCCCTACAGTCTGGAATCAGGCCATTTAGCCCATTGAGTCCACACTGTCCCTCCGAAGAGCATCTCATCCAAACCTATATCCTATCCTGTCCCGTTAACTCTGCATTACCCATTGCTATTCCACCTAATCTGCATATCCCTGGACACTCTGGACAATTTAGCATGGCCAATTCATCTAACCTGTACATCTTTGGACTGTGGGAGGAAACCGGAACACCCGGAGGAAACCCATGCAGACATTGGAAGATTGTGCAAATTCTGTACAGTCCCCTGAGGCTGGCTTCGAATTTGGGCTCCTGGTGCTGTGAGGTAGCAGTGCAAACCACTGAGTCACCGTGTTGCCCAATCTTAAATAAATTATAAATCTTATGGATTTCTTGCAGTGAAGTAAATAGCATTATTTTGATAATTTTTGAAAGTTTGGATCATCTTTTGAATTTATTTTGGTGGATACCTAAACAAAAGTACAACCTTATGGGGAACATGTTATTATGGCTACAAACTTTGAACCAAAGTTTGGTAGCCTACATCTAGTTTGCAAGCCATAAGGTATGGATGAACTATGGGAAAAATACTTAACATTTGGCTCTTTAAACTTGAAAGAGACTGATCAGATGTGACCTTTTATGGAGTTATACATGATAGTAAAAGTTGTGGAAATGATAAATCTAAGAAATTGCTTATGAAAGAGGAATAGAGTGAGGCGTGTTCAAATAAAAGGAAAATTTTAGATCTGCTGTCAGAATGTTCTTCTTAGAAATGAGTCAATGAAATAGACTTCTAAATAGAGGAGTTCAGGTTGGCTGTTGCATTTGACTCGAGTACAACAATGAGGTATTCTTCCAAAAGTTAGTAACATTTGGGATATGGTGAAGATGTGAAAGGCGTTATATAACCAGATGCTGTTTGCTATAATGCATTCATAAAGGTAACCTAAAGTATGTTCAGACTTTAAATAAACAGTACAGTATTTTCCAAAATTAGCAGAAATCTGGTTTGCTTCAACTTTAAAAAGGAAAGCTGCTTTCATATCAGTAGCTCTACTGCTTTATATTGGATAATGACAGATTTTTGGAAATTTGATGAGACTTTTCTGTAAAGCTATGGCCAATAGTATGGTACTTCCACATTTGGGGGTCAGCTAGCTCAATTGGCTGGTTTGCAATAGGCTGTGACACCAGTTGCACAGGTTTATTTCCTGTACAAGCTGAGATCAACACAAAAGTCCTGCCTCACCTCTGGCTTGAGTTGTGATGATGACCCTCTGGCTAAACTCACCATCAGTTGTCTCTCTCTCTCTCTAATGAGAGAGCAGCTCCATAGTTCTTTTTGACTGTGGTGACTTTACTTTTAGGTACCATAGCTTTGGACAAGTTCTTGTGTTGGTATTACTCCAGGGTCAGTGGGAGGATTCTCCATTGGCTACCTTATCTCCACCCCACCCTCCTATTTATCTCTCAGCCCCTTCCCTCTCCCCCACATTCTTGATTAAAGGGCTTATGCCTGAAATGTCAACTCTCCTGCCCCTTGGATGCTGCCTTACCTGCTGTGCTTTATCAACACTATATACTTTTTGACTCTGAATAAATAAGCAGGTTATAAGTGCTTTATAGCATATTTATAAAGATATTAAACAACAACTGCGTTTCTACAATAAAACAAGATTTCTGTGTCAATATCCAAACTACTTAAAAGATAAAGCTACTCATTATTAGTTCACATTTTCACCTTGGAATATCTGACATGACATAGCATATTATGTACCATTTGAAAAAACATTTTAATCTTTAATGTAATCTGTAATGTAATCTAATAGCATATTATGTACCATTTGAAAAAACATTTTAATCTTTTGTGCCATTGTTGATGAGTACTATGGGACCTGGAGTGACATATTGGATTATTAAAATTCTGCTCAAAGTATGACAGTGAATTATTGACCAGTACTATACACTGAAACAAGCAATATATGTTGGTTGACAATCTCCAACTGTGACATCTATGCCAAACCAAAATCTTGGGTATAAGGCAGTCATTTTTCTGACCCTTCTGTATGGCTCTGAAACATTGACCACCTGAAGACTCTTGAAGTACTGCCAAAAATGTTTGAGATGGATTCTCCACATAAGCTGGGAGGACAGGAGTATTAAGAGCAGAGTCTTTGAAACAGCTAATAGCACCAGCATTGAGGCCATGATCGTCTGAAACCACCTCTGATAGGCCAGTCATATGGTTAGGATGTCTGAATTCCAACTGCTAAAGCAAATCATCTTCATCCAGCTCAAGGAAAGCAAGTAAACACTTTTGTTGTCTTCCTCTTGTTCAAAGACTCCCTCAAGGCTTTCCTCAAAAGATGCAGCATAAATGGCAACACATAGGTGGTCCTTGATCAGAAGAAACTAATTTGGAGGAAACTCTTACATGAAGGAACACAATTCTTTGAGAACTCCTGTCGACAAGAGGAAGTATGGAAAAGGAACCAGAGAATGTAATGCCAGTGATCTCAAGGCCCGGGGCCAATTGCACCTCCCTGAAACACCTGCCAAATGCTTGGTTGGATATGTGGCTCTAGGTTTGAGTTAATCAGTCACACAAGAACCCACCTAACCCATAGCCAGTGTAACGGAATTGCCTAGAGATCAGTCGTACCTTTTAGTGAGTGGTTGCTGATGACGATATTCACATTGAATTAGTTAGGATGAAACTCACTCAACACAAATTGAGTTGCCTTTCTGCAATGACACAAAGTGATGAACATGTCACGCTTTCCCACATCTGTGGATCATACATATTTGTTTCAAGCAAATGACTTCTCATTGTTCTTTTCAGTTTTCTGAACTTGACTAACTATTGATTTCTACATATTGACCTAACTATTCTGGCAGGTTTCCTAATACAAAAATCTTCTTTTTGTCCAGACTTTGCACTTCCCTCTTGTATCATTGGAAATTGCTTAACTTGAGTTTGAACAAAATACAATGTGGTGGCTTTAAAATGTTTTCAGTTACTGAGGCAAACAAAATACTTCACATTCCTAGCCTGTGGAGACACCAGCAAAGCTTCTCATAAACATCTTAAATGGCTTTCATCTTACTCAAACAAGTAAACAAAAGATTAATTAAAATATATCTTGATAACTTGTTTATTAAAATTCTTGTGGAGGAATGGCTAATCAATAGGTAACTGTCATTTCACTCATACGATACCAGCTTGACTTCAGCCACTCAGCAGTTGGATACTCCATGTGTTGACATCTCTTTTCTGTCTGTGTTTTGTGATGTTTAGTTAATACTGATAAACTTGGACCAGAGAATTGAGTGCAATTTTCAGTAGTTCTAAACTGTTTAAAGTTGATATGTTGTTGAGGACACAAAACTGACAGTGTCAGATCTTCAGTATATTGCCTGAATATATGTACTGATTTGAAATTGTCAGCAAGACATTTCACAATATTGTTTGATGCAGTTTTCCTCAGGTTCTCAAAGCAAACCCAATCCCAAGTAAAACTGTTAATATAGACTATTCTGTGAATGGCTTAACTGCCTAAAGCTTATTTCTATCCCATGTTGTTCATAATTTTCTACCCCTGTACTGCGTCCTGGATGTTGTACTTCTAAAAGTACGAAATGGTTTTGTTCTCATTTATCCAAGGAAACGTTTACAGCTTTGAAGAAAGTGAGACAAATGGTTCACTAGACTGATTTGTGGAAAAGGATTATCTTATGAGGAAAGATTAAGTCAACTGGTAAAGCTTTTTCTAATGTTTAGATGAATGAGACTTGACCTCATTGAAGTATATAAGTAATTCAATCGAGTAGATGCTTGGAGAATGGTTTGCCTGACCAGGGCCTCTGTTGATGAATGGTTTCAGAGAAAGGTATCAGCTATTTATGACTGATATTAAAAAAGTTTCAACTTAAAATATTGTACATATTTGTGATTCTGTTCCCCACAAGGTTGACTGCTCAGTAGTACGTATTTTAAGATATTCAAAAATCTTATGGCTCATTAAGTATTATGATTCCAGCTGGTGGTAAAACTGGATAGGTCAGCTTCCAGAGTGAAAATTGGCAATTGTATACGGTCAGTTTCTGAACACTGACACAAGCCTGTCAAAGTACTTCTAACGAAGAACTTAAGTTCATTACATATATATATAAAAGGCACAATTTGGAAGGATCTTATCACAAACAAAAATAAATTATTTACCCAGCATAATCTTTCGTAGAAACCCAGCCACAGTGAAGAATCTCTCTGATCTTCTCTTTTCAAAATTTCTGAGTAAGTAATTTCGGTAGCAAGCATTTCCTGTTCACAACTTCTGCATCATTTGCCACTTGTGTTTCTGTGTGTTCTTGCCTCTCTCAAAAGAGTCACAGCCACCCAGGCTAACTCTACAACTTTTCTTACTAAAATATAAGAAATAAATTCAAGGCATTGACTATTTTTAAGCTACAAAGCATCCGGTACAGATCTTTACTTCTGAATTGCAAGCTGCTTCTGATCCCTGGCAAAGAAGTTATAAAGTTCTGGTATTTTCATTGTAATAAAGTGGGCCACACAAAATCAGTGTTGGTGGGCTCAGAGAAAGCCAAGTGTCAGAAAACCAGACAAGCCTGGAAGTTTTGTTGGACTAATAACAAAGCACAAGGGAAGTTAGACAACTGCCTCAGAGGTGATAATCAGAGGTTGATTCAGGAGGAAGTGCCAGATCTGCTTAAAAATGTACATGCAAGTGTAAAGTTTATCCACCATAGGCCAGGAGTAGTAGGTAAGAAGGTTACAATATTAAGGGACATAGGATCCTCTCAGTCTGTAATGCTGAAGGATGAGGAGATATATACTCCTGAGGGACTATTGCCGGAAAAGGTACTAGTAACAGGAATTCATGGTGAGACAAAGTGTTCAATTATGTAAAGTGAGGCTAGAGAGTCCAGAAAAGAGTGGTGATTTCGTGGTAGGAGTATTGGACAACTCTCAGTTCCAGGGGTACAGTTTGTCCATGCAAATGATATAGCTGATTCACTGGTAGACATGCTGTCTACTCTAGTTGAAAAGCCAGTGCTGATGCAGGCAACTGCAATTCCTGAAGAAGGGCCTGTGCCCGAAACGTCGAATCTCCTGTCAGAGAAGGACAAATAAGTGAACATGCAAGTATCTTTAACTCTACTAAGCTGATTGATTTACAGCAGAAAGATGAAGAGTTAAAACAGTTATATCAAAAGGCATAAACGGAGAAAGAAAGTGAATACTGTGTGTTAGTACTTCACAAATGATGTCTTAATGAGGAAATAGAGACCATGACACATTCAAGCAGATGAGAAATGGGCAGAGATTCATCAAATTGTTTTGCCAATAAGGTATAAAAAAGGAGGTTCTGCGAGTGGTGCATGAGCTACCACTTGGAGGTCATTTAGGGGTGAGGAAAACACAGGCGAAGATACAAAGGCATTTTTACTGGCCTGAACTACACAAAGATGGAATTGAATTTTGCCATACATGTCAGCTAATCGGAAAGCCACAAGCAGTAATAAAACCTGTGCCTTTAATGCCAATTCCAGCATTTGAGGAACCTTTCACAAGAATCTTGATTGATTGAGTAGGTCCTTTACCTCAAACAAAAAGTGGGAATAAATATTTATTAATAATAATGGATGTGTCGACTAGATTTCCAGAGGCAATCCTGTTACGCAACATCACAGCTAAAAGGGTTGTAGAAGAATTACTTAATTTTTTTTTACTAGATATGGACTACCAATAGAGATCCAGTCAGATCAAGGATTAAACTTCACATCCAAACTATTCAAGTTGTTTATGGATAGCTTGGTAATAAATTCAAATTTACTGCATACTATTCAGAATTGCAGGGAGCGCTAGAGAGGTGGCATCAAACACTGAAGACTACGTTGAGGACTTCTGGTCACGATTATCCAGATGATTGGGATAAGGGAGTTCCATTTGTACTTTTTGTGATCAGCGATGCACCGAATGAATCAACCAAATTCGGTCCATTTGAATTAATTTTTTGGATATGAAGTAAGAGGACTGTTAAAATTAATTAAGAAGAAGTTAATGAGTTAGAATTCAGAGACCACCCATTTGTCAAAGTTTAGAGAACGATTAAGTAGAGCTGGAGAGTTGGCTAGACAGCATTAAAAAGTATCACAGCATGCAATAAAACAGAAAGCAGAAAACAAATCACAAATTTGCAATCTTGTAATTGGGGATAAGGTATTGGTGTTACTTCCAGTGACAAGTGAGCCTTTAAAAGCCAGGTTTAGTGGACCGTATCAAATTTGAGAAGAAATTAAGTGAGGTGACCTACTTGATAAGGACTCCAGACAGGAAGAAATCTCAGCGTATTATGTGAATATGCTCAAAAGGTATTTTGATGGGGAAGGAAAGCAAGAGGAGAAGGTGTTAATGATTACAGCACAGAAGGAAGTACCAAGTTCAGAGGATTTTGCATTGGGCATAGTTGTCAAAAATTGGGATAAATTGTTGAGTTACCTTCCACAAGAAAATCAAAATGACCTGAAAGACGACTTACTACCACATGGGGAGATATGCAGAAATAAACTGAGAAGTACTAACCTAATTGTGCATGATGTAGAGATCGGAGATGCTGTTCCAATTAAGCTACATTCTAAAGTTGGCACAGGTACAGAACGAGATAGAGCGCATGCAACAAGATGGCATAATCAAAGTGAGTTAGTGACTGGAGCTCATCCATAGCCATAGTGCCAAAGCCAGCTGGTACCCAACAGTTATGTGTGGACTATCGCAAAGTCAATGCTGTTACAAAGACTGATGCATATCCAATTCCACGTTTGGAAGATAATGTTGAAAAGGTGGGACAAGCAACTTACATTTCGAAGTTGGACTTGCTCGGAGGCTACTGGCAAGCACCTCTGTCAGAGAGAGCAAAGGCAGTTTTGGCTTTTGTAATGCCAGATGGACTATACCAGTTCAAAGTCATGCCATTTGGTATGAAAAACGTTCCAGCTGCTTTTCAGAGACTGACTAATAAGGCCATTGGCGGATTATCCAACTGTGTGGTGTATATTGATGACTTGGTGATTTTTAGTCACTTTTATGGAAGGAACATTTACAGCATTTATCGGACTTGTTTGATCGACTTTGGAAGGCAGACTTGGTGGTAAACCTAGCTAAAAGTGAATTTGCAAAAACCCAAGGCATCTTCTTGGGCCATGTTTTGAACGTGGACAAATGGCCCCATGGAATGCATAAACGAAAGTAATTGGGGAATTTCCCACACCGTCGACAAAGAAAAGCAGTACTATGGTGCCTGGGATTAAATGGATTTTACTGAAAGTTTGTGCTGAACATTAGCAATGTGGCTGCTCCACTCACCGAATTGTTAAAGGGCAAGAGGTTTCATGGACAGCGGACTGTCAAAAGGCTAAAAACTGTTAACCACTGCCCCAGTATTAGCTACCCCGGATTACAATAAGCCTTTCAAGGTGGCTATCAATGCTAGTGATGTGGGTGTCCGTGCAGTGCTCCTGCAGGAGGATGACGGGAATAAAAAGACCCATTGGATATTTTTCCATGAAGTTGAACGTTCATCAACAGAAATATTCAGCAGTGGAGAAAGAGACTTTAAGCTTGGTATTGGCCTTACACATTTCAGTGTCTGTATTACCAGCAATGCATCTGAGACAATCGTATGCACTGATCATGACCCATTGACATTCGTGGAAAAATTTAAGGACAAAAATACCAGCTTGTTTAGATGGAGCTTGTTGTTGCAGCCATTCAGTTTGACAATTGCGTGTGTGGCAGGTCGTGAAAACGTGATTGCTGATGCATTATCGAGACTTGAATGAGATACGGAGGCATCCGGTGATGGGTGTACTGCAGTCTGAATTTGCATATAGTTGTGCATGTTTGCATGTTTATTGTTAGTCTAAACACATATACACAATACTACTAACTGGGTTTTGAAGGTTTAAAAATGAAGCTGTCTTTGGTATTGATGGTTCTTTTTTTTGAGGAGGGAGGTATCACCAAAACTAGTCTTTTTTTACTAAAAGCTGTTCCTTAGCTCAAGGAGACTCTGTACTTGATTTTTCTTTTCAGAGGGGTAATAAACAGGGCCAGGTTTCGATCAGTCTGGTTTCGTACAGAGATGAAAAGGATTTCGACAGGCCTTTTATTTATGTGTAAACAGATGAGACTTCAGGCCAAAGTGGTCATGCTTTAGAAGTGGCCTATATAAAGCAAGGGGCATGGTCAGATCTCTAGCTGAGCTGAGCAGTTTTAGTTCAGCTTTGAACTGGTTGGAATCTCAACAGGGAGCTGTGTGGAAACTCTCTCTCTTTTTTTCTGCTCTCCAACTTCGACTTCAACCTGTAAGCATGTGTTCCATTTATATTGGTTTTTAAAAGGCGTTTGCTTATTGGGATTGTTGCTTATTCATCAACAGCATAATGAAGTCTAGTTGGATAGGTTGAGTTCTGTAGGACTACTTTATTCTGTTCTTTTTGTTTCATTGTCTGAATAAATGTTTGTTTTAAAATCTAGTAGTCAACCTAGCTAATGTAATTTGGGTAATTTCCACTGTACACTTACCAAAACAAATTGCAAAGTTATGGTCTGAGCTGCCTGCTAAAGAATGTTTTGAGTAGTCTGGCTTAGTCCATAACATTACCTCCTTGTTTCACATGAAACCAACCTATTGACCTTTGCCCTCTCAAGAATTTTCTCCGCTTTCTCCACTATCCGATCCATAAATATTTCATGTTGAAATCCAAGTGACGGTTTTTGCCCAACATAAATGATAATAGGTGATTATGTGCAGATTCCTGGAATGTCCAATTAGATTGGCCAAATAATCAGGACAATTGAGGCATTCTCAGTGTAATCTATGGGCAGAAAAGCTGGGAAAGAGAAAAACATTTTAGGCATGAAATATATGCATCATTATTTTAAACACATTGTTTTAAGCACATATCTGAGCTACTTGGTCAACTTTGTGATGCTTCATAATTTTTCTTCAATGTCTATTAACTAACTTGTTTTCAAATTTTTCTCCTGTTTATTCAATCTTCATTAGTAGATAACAAATAAATTAATTGTTCTTTGACATTTCTTTTGTTTATTCATGCACATATTTTGCCAATAACCAGATAAGTTCTTAATTCAGAATCCTGTTACTAATTTGTTTTCTCTATAATTATGATGCCTTTTATTAAATGGGCCAACAATGGTTGCAAAGACTTTTGATTTTCTACAGTAAATATGCAAGAGTGTTACCACAGTACAATTAGGTAATCAGCAAAGGCAGCAAGGTGAAACTTTTAAAATTAAAGTTTGTGGGTCTTTAACTGATAACGTAGCGTGTTTCCTTCTGGCCAGAGTTGTGCTATGACAGGACAAAGACCTTTTAAGCTGTTAAGCAGATAAATGGTATGTAGTAATGGGTCAGTTATGGTTCTGAACCCTTTAGCAACCAGAAATCAATGCACTTCGTTTGATGCAATGTTTGATACTGTGGAAAAGATATGGAAGATATAGACTGTAGGGAAATAGATGGTGACATCTTGCAAAATGTCCAGATTACAGAGGAGGAAGTGCTGGATGCCTTGAAATGGTTAAAGGTGACCTAATCAGGTGTATCTGAGAACTCTGTGGGAAGCTAGAGAAGTGATTGCTGGGCCTCTTGCTGAGATATTTGTATCATCGATAGTCACAGGTGAGGTGCCGGAAGACTGGAGGTTGGCAGACGTGGTGCCACTGTTTAAGAAGGGCGGTAAAGACAAGCCAAGGAACTATAGGCCGGTGAGCCTGATCTCGGTGGTGAGCAAGTTGTTGGAGGGAATCCTGAGTGACAGGATGTATGTGTATTCGGAAAGGCAAGGACTGATTCGGGATAGTCAACATGGCTTTGTGCGTGGGA